>NW_024609536.1:0-100000 GCF_018296145.1 Oncorhynchus tshawytscha
CAGGTGTCAGTATAGTAACACTAGAGTCCTCAGCCAGGTGTCAGTATAGTGACACTAGAGTCCGTACCTCAGCTAGGTGTCAGTATAGTAACACTAGAGTCCGTGCCTCAGTATAGTGACACTAGAGTCCTCAGCCAGGTGTCAGTATAGTGACACTAGAGTCCATACCTCAGTACAGTAACACTAGAGTCCTCAGCTAGGTGTCAGTATAGTGACACTAGAGTCCTCAGCCAGGTGTCAGTATAGTACCACTAGAGTCCTCAGCTAGGTGTCAGTATAGTGACACTAGAGTCCGTACCTCAGTATAGTGACACTAGAGTCCGTACCTCAGTATAGTGACACTAGAGTCCGTACCTCAGTATAGTAACACTAGAGTCCGTACCTCAGTATAGTAACACTAGAGTCCATACCTCAGTATAGTGACACTAGAGTCCTCAGCCAGGTGTCAGTATAGTAACACTAGAGTCCGTACCTCAGTATAGTAACACTAGAGTCTGTACCTCAGTATAGTAACACTAGAGTCCATACCTCAGTATAGTGACACTAGAGTCCTCAGCCAGGTGTCAGTATAGTAACACTAGAGTCCGTACCTCAGTATAGTGACACTAGAGTCCGTACCTCAGTATAGTAACACTAGAGTCCTCAGCCAGGTGTCAGTATAGTGACACTAGAGTCCTCAGCCAGGTGTCAGTATAGTAACACTAGAGTCCTCAGCTAGGTGTCAGTTTAGTGACACTAGAGTCCATACCTCAGTATAGTAACACTAGAGTCCTCAGCCAGGTGTCAGTATAGTGACACTAGAGTCCGTACCTCAGTATAGTACCACTAGAGTCCATACCTCAGTATAGTAACACTAGAGTCCGTACCTCAGTATAGTAACACTAGAGTCCGTACCTCAGTATAGTAACACTAGAGTCCTCAGCCAGGTGTCAGTATAGTAACACTAGAGTCCGTACCTCAGTATAGTAACACTAGAGTCTGTACCTCAGTATAGTAACACTAGAGTCCGTACCTCACCCAGGTGTCAGTATAGTACCACTAGAGTCCGTACCTCAGTATAGTGACACTCGAGTCCGTACCTCAGTATAGTAACACTAGAGTCCGTACCTCAGTATAGTAACACTAGTCCATACCTCAGCCAGGTGTCAATATAGTAACACTAGAGTCCTCAGCCAGGTGTCAGTATAGTGACACTAGAGTCCATACCTCAGTATAGTGACACTAGAGTCGGTACCTCAGTATAGTAACACTAGAGTCCTCAGCCAGGTGTCAGTATAGTAACACTAGAGTCCGTACCTCAGTATAGTGACACTAGAGTCCTCAGCCAGGTGTCAGTATAGTAACACTAGAGTCCTCAGCCAGGTGTCAGTATAGTAACACTAGAGTCCTCAGCCAGGTGTCAGTACAGTAACACTAGAGTCCTCAGCTAGGTGTCAGTATAGTGACACTAGAGTCCATACCTCAGTATAGTGACACTAGAGTCCTCAGCCAGGTGTCAGTATAGTGACACTAGAGTCCGTACCTCAGTATAGTAACACTAGAGTCCGTACCTCAGTATAGTAACACTAGAGTCCATACCTCAGTATAGTAACACTAGAGTAGTCAGCCAGGTGTCAGTATAGTAACACTAGTCCTCAGCCAGGTGTCAGTATAGTAACACTAGAGTCCGTACCTCAGTATAGTAACACTAGAGTCCGTACCTCAGTATAGTAACACTAGAGTCCTCAGCCAGGTGTCAGTATAGTAACACTAGAGTCCTCAGCCAGGTGTCAGTATAGTGACACTAGAGTCCGTACCTCAGCTAAGTGTCAGTATAGTAACACTAGAGTCCATACCTCAGTATAGTGACACTAGAGTCCTCAGCCAGGTGTCAGTATAGTGACACAGAGTCCGTACCTCAGTATAGTAACACTAGAGTCCATACCTCAGTACAGTAACACTAGAGTCCTCAGCTAGGTGTCAGTATAGTGACACTAGAGTCCTCAGCCAGGTGTCAGTATAGTACCACTAGAGTCCTCAGCTAGGTGTCAGTATAGTGACACTAGAGTCCGTACCTCAGTATAGTGACACTAGAGTCCGTACCTCAGTATAGTAACACTAGAGTCCGTACCTCAGTATAGTAACACTAGAGTCCTCAGCCAGGTGTCAGTATAGTAACACTAGAGTCCATACCTCAGTATAGTAACACTAGAGTCTGTACCTCAGTATAGTAACACTAGAGTCCGTACCTCAGCCAGGTGTCAGTATAGTACCACTAGAGTCCGTACCTCAGTATAGTGACACTAGAGTCCGTACCTCAGTATAGTGACACTAGAGTCCGTACCTCAGTATAGTAACACTAGAGTCCTCAGCCAGGTGTCAGTATAGTGACACTAGAGTCCGTACCTCAGTATAGTAACACTAGAGTCTGTACCTCAGTATAGTAACACTAGAGTCCATACCTCAGTATAGTGACACTAGAGTCCTGAGCCAGGTGTCAGTATAGTAACACTAGAGTCCGTACCTCAGTATAGTACCACTAGAGTCCGTACCTCAGTATAGTGACACTAGAGTCCGTACCTCAGTATAGTAACACTAGAGTCCGTACCTCAGTATAGTAACACTAGAGTCCTCAGCCAGGTGTCAGTATAGTAACACTAGAGTCCGTACCTCAGTATAGTAACACTAGAGTCCGTACCTCAGTATAGTAACACTAGAGTCCTCAGCCAGGTGTCAGTATAGTAACACTAGAGTCCTCAGCTAGGTGTCAGTTTAGTGACACTAGAGTCCGTACCTCAGTATAGTAACACTAGAGTCCTCAGCCAGGTGTCAGTATAGTGACACTAGAGTCCGTACCTCAGTATAGTAACACTAGAGTCAGTACCTCAGTATAGTAACACTAGAGTCCGTACCTCAGTATAGTAACACTAGAGTCCGTACCTCAGTATAGTAACACTAGAGTCCTCAGCCAGGTGTCAGTATAGTAACACTAGAGTCCGTACCTCAGTATAGTAACACTAGAGTCCGTACCTCAGTATAGTGACACTAGAGTCCGTACCTCAGCCAGGTGTCAGTATAGTACCACTAGAGTCCGTACCTCAGTATAGTGACACTAGAGTCCGTACCTCAGTATAGTAACACTAGAGTCCGTACCTCAGCCAGGTGTCAATATAGTAACACTAGAGTCCTCAGCCAGGTGTCAGTATAGTGACACTAGAGTCCGTACCTCAGTATAGTGACACTAGAGTCGGTACCTCAGTATAGTAACACTAGAGTCCATACCTCAGTATAGTAACACTAGAGTAGTCAGCCAGGTGTCAGTATAGTAACACTAGTCCTCAGCCAGGTGTCAGTATAGTAACACTAGAGTCCGTACCTCAGTATAGTAACACTAGAGTCCGTACCTCAGTATAGTAACACTAGAGTCCTCAGCCAGGTGTCAGTATAGTAACACTAGAGTCCTCAGCCAGGTGTCAGTATAGTGACACTAGAGTCCGTACCTCAGCTAAGTGTCAGTATAGTAACACTAGAGTCCATACCTCAGTATAGTGACACTAGAGTCCTCAGCCAGGTGTCAGTATAGTGACACAAGAGTCCGTACCTCAGTATAGTAACACTAGAGTCCATACCTCAGTACAGTAACACTAGAGTCCTCAGCTAGGTGTCAGTATAGTGACACTAGAGTCCTCAGCCAGGTGTCAGTATAGTACCACTAGAGTCCTCAGCTAGGTGTCAGTATAGTGACACTAGAGTCCGTACCTCAGTATAGTGACACTAGAGTCCGTACCTCAGTATAGTAACACTAGAGTCCGTACCTCAGTATAGTGACACTAGAGTCCTCAGCCAGGTGTCAGTATAATAACACTAGAGTCCGTACCTCAGTATAGTAACACTAGAGTCTGTACCTCAGTATAGTAACACTAGAGTCCGTACCTCAGCCAGGTGTCAGTATAGTACCACTAGAGTCCGTACCTCAGTATAGTGACACTAGAGTCCGTACCTCAGTATAGTGACACTAGAGTCCGTACCTCAGTATAGTAACACTAGAGTCCTCAGCCAGGTGTCAGTATAGTGACACTAGAGTCCGTACCTCAGTATAGTAACACTAGAGTCTGTACCTCAGTATAGTAACACTAGAGTCCATACCTCAGTATAGTGACACTAGAGTCCTGAGCCAGGTGTCAGTATAGTAACACTAGAGTCCGTACCTCAGTATAGTACCACTAGAGTCCGTACCTCAGTATAGTGACACTAGAGTCCGTACCTCAGTATAGTAACACTAGAGTCCGTACCTCAGTATAGTAACACTAGAGTCCTCAGCCAGGTGTCAGTATAGTAACACTAGAGTCCGTACCTCAGTATAGTAACACTAGAGTCCGTACCTCAGTATAGTAACACTAGAGTCCTCAGCCAGGTGTCAGTATAGTAACACTAGAGTCCTCAGCTAGGTGTCAGTTTAGTGACACTAGAGTCCATACCTCAGTATAGTAACACTAGAGTCCTCAGCCAGGTGTCAGTATAGTGACACTAGAGTCCGTACCTCAGTATAGTACCACTAGAGTCCATACCTCAGTATAGTAACACTAGAGTCCGTACCTCAGTATAGTAACACTAGAGTCCGTACCTCAGTATAGTAACACTAGAGTCCTCAGCCAGGTGTCAGTATAGTAACACTAGAGTCCGTACCTCAGTATAGTAACACTAGAGTCTGTACCTCAGTATAGTAACACTAGAGTCCGTACCTCAGCCAGGTGTCAGTATAGTACCACTAGAGTCCGTACCTCAGTATAGTGACACTAGAGTCCGTACCTCAGTATAGTAACACTAGAGTCCGTACCTCAGCCAGGTGTCAATATAGTAACACTAGAGTCCTCAGCCAGGTGTCAGTATAGTGACACTAGAGTCCGTACCTCAGTATAGTGACACTAGAGTCGGTACCTCAGTATAGTAACACTAGAGTCCTCAGCCAGGTGTCAGTATAGTAACACTAGAGTCCTCAGCCAGGTGTCAGTATAGTAACACTAGAGTCCTCAGCCAGGTGTCAGTACAGTAACACTAGAGTCCTCAGCTAGGTGTCAGTATAGTGACACTAGAGTCCATACCTCAGTATAGTGACACTAGAGTCCCTAGCCAGGTGTCAGTATCGTAACACTAGAGTCCATACCTCAGTATAGTGACACTAGAGTCCGTACCTCAGTATAGTACCACTAGAGTCCATACCTCAGTATAGTAACACTAGAGTCCGTACCTCAGTATAGTAACACTAGAGTCCGTACCTCAGTATAGTAACACTAGAGTCCTCAGCCAGGTGTCAGTATAGTAACACTAGAGTCCGTACCTCAGTATAGTAACACTAGAGTCCGTACCTCAGTATAGTAACACTAGAGTCCTCAGCCAGGTGTCAGTATAGTGACACTAGAGTCCGTACCTCAGTATAGTGACACTAGAGTCCATACCTCAGTATAGTAACACTAGAGTCCGTACCTCAGTATAGTAACACTAGAGTCCGTACCTCAGTATAGTAACACTAGAGTCCGTACCTCAGTATAGTAACACTAGAGTCCGTACCTCAGTATAGTAACACTAGAGTCCGTACCTCAGTATAGTAACACTAGAGTCCGTACCTCAGCCAGGTGTCAGTATAGTACCACTAGAGTCCGTACCTCAGTATAGTGACACTAGAGTCCGTACCTCAGTATAGTAACACTAGAGTCCTCAGCCAGGTGTCAGTATAGTGACACTAGAGTCCGTACCTCAGTATAGTAACACTAGAGTCCGTACCTCAGTATAGTAACACTAGAGTCCGTACCTCAGTATAGTAACACTAGAGTCCGTACCTCAGTATAGTAACACTAGAGTCCTCAGCCAGGTGTCAGTATAGTACCACTAGAGTCCGTACCTCAGTATAGTAACACTAGAGTCCGTACCTCAGCCAGGTGTCAATATAGTAACACTAGAGTCCTCAGCCAGGTGTCAGTATAGTGACACTAGAGTCTGTACCTCAGTATAGTAACACTAGAGTCCGTACCTCAGTATAGTAACACTAGAGTCCTCAGCCAGGTGTCAATATAGTAACACTAGAGTCCTCAGCCAGGTGTCAATATAGTAACACTAGAGTCCTCAGCCAGGTGTCAGTATAGTGACACTAGAGTCCGTACCTCAGTATAGTAACACTAGAGTCCTCAGCCAGGTGTCAGTATAGTACCACTAGAGTCCATACCTCAGTATAGTAACACTAGAGTCCGTACCTCAGTATAGTAACACTAGAGTCCATACCTCAGTATAGTAACACTAGAGTCCGTACCTCAGTATAGTAACACTAGAGTCCGTACCTCAGTATAGTAACACTAGAGTCCATACCTCAGCCAGGTGTCAGTATAGTACCACTAGAGTCCGTACCTCAGTATAGTAACACTAGAGTCCATACCTCAGCCAGGTGTCAGTATAGTACCACTAGAGTCCGTACCTCAGTATAGTAACACTAGAGTCCATACCTCAGCCAGGTGTCAGTATAGTGACACTAGAGTCCGTACCTCAGTATAGTAACACTAGAGTCCTCAGCTAGGTGTCAGTATAGTGACACTAGAGTCCGTACCTCAGTATAGTAACACTAGAGTCCTCAGCTAGGAGTCAGTATAGTAACACTAGAGTCCTCAGCCAGGTGTCAGTATAGTGACACTAGAGTCCGTACCTCAGCTAGGTGTCAGTATAGTAACACTAGAGTCCGTACCTCAGTATAGTGACACTAGAGTCCTCAGCCAGGTGTCAGTATAGTGACAATAGAGTCCGTACCTCAGTATAGTAACACTAGAGTCCATACCTCAGTACAGTAACACTAGAGTCCTCAGCTAGGTGTCAGTATAGTGACACTAGAGTCCTCAGCCAGGTGTCAGTATAGTACCACTAGAGTCCTCAGCTAGGTGTCAGTATAGTGACACTAGAGTCCGTACCTCAGTATAGTGACACTAGAGTCCGTACCTCAGTATAGTAACACTAGAGTCCGTACCTCAGTATAGTAACACTAGAGTCCATACCTCAGTATAGTGACACTAGAGTCCTCAGCCAGGTGTCAGTATAGTAACACTAGAGTCCGTACCTCAGTATAGTACCACTAGAGTCCGTACCTCAGTATAGTGACACTAGAGTCCGTACCTCAGTATAGTAACACTAGAGTCCGTACCTCAGTATAGTAACACTAGAGTCCTCAGCCAGGTGTCAGTATAGTAACACTAGAGTCCGTACCTCAGTATAGTAACACTAGAGTCCGTACCTCAGTATAGTAACACTAGAGTCCTCAGCCAGGTGTCAGTATAGTAACACTAGAGTCCGTACCTCAGTATAGTAACACTAGAGTCCTCAGCTAGGTGTCAGTTTAGTGACACTAGAGTCCATACCTCAGTATAGTAACACTAGAGTCCTCAGCCAGGTGTCAGTATAGTGACACTAGAGTCCGTACCTCAGTATAGTACCACTAGAGTCCATACCTCAGTATAGTAACACTAGAGTCCGTACCTCAGTATAGTAACACTAGAGTCCGTACCTCAGTATAGTAACACTAGAGTCCATACCTCAGCCAGGTGTCAGTATAGTAACACTAGAGTCCTCAGCCAGGTGTCAATATAGTAACACTAGAGTCCTCAGCCAGGTGTCAGTATAGTAACACTAGAGTCCGTACCTCAGTATAGTAACACTAGAGTCCGTACCTCAGTATAGTAACACTAGAGTCCTCAGCCAGGTGTCAGTATAGTAACACTAGAGTCCGTACCTCAGTATAGTAACACTAGAGTCCGTACCTCAGTATAGTAACACTAGAGTCCTCAGCCAGGTGTCAGTATAGTGACACTAGAGTCCGTACCTCAGTATAGTACCACTAGAGTCCATACCTCAGTATAGTAACACTAGAGTCCGTACCTCAGTATAGTAACACTAGAGTCTGTACCTCAGTATAGTAACTAGAGTCCGTACCTCAGCCAGGTGTCAGTATAGTACCACTAGAGTCCGTACCTCAGTATAGTAACACTAGAGTCCGTACCTCAGTATAGTAACACTAGAGTCCTCAGCCAGGTGTCAGTATAGTAACACTAGAGTCCATACCTCAGTATAGTAACACTAGAGTCCGTACCTCAGTATAGTAACACTAGAGTCCATACCTCAGTATAGTAACACTAGAGTCCATACCTCAGCCAGGTGTCAGTATAGTACCACTAGAGTCCGTACCTCAGTATAGTAACACTAGAGTCCGTGCCTCAGCCAGGTGTCAATATAGTAACACTAGAGTCCATACCTCAGTATAGTAACACTAGAGTCCGTACCTCAGTATAGTAACACTAGAGTCCTCAGCCAGGTGTCAATATAGTAACACTAGAGTCCTCAGCCAGGTGTCAATATAGTAACACTAGAGTCCTCAGCCAGGTGTCAGTATAGTGACACTAGAGTCCGTACCTCAGTATAGTAACACTAGAGTCCTCAGCCAGGTGTCAGTATAGTACCACTAGAGTCCATACCTCAGTATAGTAACACTAGAGTCCGTACCTCAGTATAGTAACACTAGAGTCCATACCTCAGCCAGGTGTCAGTATAGTACCACTAGAGTCCGTACCTCAGTATAGTAACACTAGAGTCCATACCTCAGCCAGGTGTCAGTATAGTACCACTAGAGTCCGTACCTCAGTATAGTAACACTAGAGTCCATACCTCAGCCAGGTGTCAATATAGTAACACTAGAGTCCTCAGCCAGGTGTCAGTGACACTAGAGTCCGTACCTCAGTATAGTAACACTAGAGTCCTCAGCTAGGAGTCAGTATAGTGACACTAGAGTCCGTACCTCAGTATAGTGACACTAGAGTCTGTACCTCAGTATAGTGACACTAGAGTCCGTACCTCAGTATAGTAACACTAGAGTCCTCAGCCAGGTGTCAGTATAGTGACACTAGAGTCTGTACCTCAGTATAGTAACACTAGAGTCCGTACCTCAGTATAGTAACACTAGAGTCCGTACCTCAGTATAGTAACACTAGAGTCCTCAGCCAGGTGTCAGTATAGTGACACTAGAGTCCGTACCTCAGTATAGTGACACTAGAGTCCGTACCTCAGTATAGTAACACTAGAGTCCTCAGCCAGGTGTCAGTATAGTAACACTAGAGTCCGTACCTCAGTATAGTAACACTAGAGTCCGTACCTCAGTATAGTAACACTAGAGTCCGTACCTCAGTATAGTAACACTAGAGTCCTCAGCCAGGTGTCAGTATAGTAACACTAGAGTCCTCAGCCAGGTGTCAGTATAGTGACACTAGAGTCCGTACCTCAGTATAGTAACACTAGAGTCCGTACCTCAGTATAGTAACACTAGGTCCGTACCTCAGTATAGTAACACTAGAGTCCTCAGCCAGGTGTCAGTATAGTAACACTAGAGTCCGTACCTCAGTATAGTAACACTAGAGTCCGTACCTCAGTATAGTAACACTAGAGTCCGTACCTCAGTATAGTAACACTAGAGTCCGTACCTCAGTATAGTAACACTAGAGTCCATACCTCAGCCAAGGGTCAGTATAGTACCACTAGAGTCCATACCTCAGTATAGTAACACTAGAGTCCATACCTCAGCCAGGTGTCAGTATAGTACATCTAGAGTCCGTACCTCAGTATAGTAACACTAGAGTCCGTACCTCAGCCAGGTGTCAATATAGTAACACTAGAGTCCGTACCTCAGTATAGTAACACTAGAGTCCGTACCTCAGCCAGGTGTCAATATAGTAACACTAGAGTCCTCAGCCAGGTGTCAGTATAGTGACACTAGAGTCCGTACCTCAGTATAGTAACACTAGAGTCCTCAGCTAGGTGTCAGTATAGTAACACTAGAGTCCTCAGCCAGGTGTCAGTATAGTGACACTAGAGTCCGTACCTCAGTATAGTGACACTAGAGTCCGTACCTCAGTATAGTAACACTAGAGTCCGTACCCAGTATAGTAACACTAGAGTCCTCAGCCAGGTGTCAGTATAGTGACACTAGAGTCCTCAGCCAGGTGTCAGTATAGTAACACTAGAGTCCTCAGCCTCAGTATAGTAACACTAGAGTCTGTACCTCAGTATAGTAACACTAGAGTCCTCAGCCAGGTGTCAGTATAGTAACACTAGAGTCCGTACCTCAGTATAGTGACACTAGAGTCCGTACCTCAGTATAGTAACACAGTATAGTAACACTAGAGTCCGTACCTCAGCCAGGTGTCATATAGTAACACTAGAGTCCTCAGCCAGGTGTCAGTATAGTGACACTAGAGTCCGTACCTCAGTATAGTGACACTAGAGTCGGTCACCTCAGTATAGTAACACTAGAGTCCTCAGCCAGGTGTCAGTATAGTAACACTAGAGTCCGTACCTCAGTATAGTGACACTAGAGTCCTCAGCCAGGTGTCAGTATAGTAACACTAGAGTCCTCAGCCAGGTGTCAGTATAGTAACACTAGAGTCCTCAGCCAGGTGTCAGTATAGTAACACTAGAGTCCTCAGCTCAGGTATCAGTATAGTGACACTAGAGTCCATACCTCAGTATAGTGACACTAGAGTCCTCAGCCAGGTGTCAGTATAGTAACACTAGAGTCCATACCTCAGTATAGTAACACTAGAGTCCGTACCTCAGTATAGTAACACTAGAGTCCATACCTCAGTATAGTAACACTAGAGCCAGGTGTCAGCCTAGAGTACCTCAGTATAGTAACACTAGAGTCAGTATAGTAACCTCAGCCAGGTGTCAGTAACACTAGAGTCCGTACCTCAGTATAGTAACACTAGAGTCCGTACCTCAGTATAGTAACACTAGAGTCCGTACCTCAGTATAGTAACACTAGAGTCCTCAGCCAGGTGTCAGTATAGTAACACTAGAGTCCGTACCTCAGTATAGTAACACTAGAGTGTACCTCAGTATAGTAACACTAGAGTCCTCAGCCAGGTGTCAGTATAGTAACACTAGAGTCCTCAGCCAGGTGTCAGTATAGTAGACACTCAGAGTAACACTAGAGTCCTCAGCTAGGTGTCAGTATAGTGACACTAGAGTCCATACCTCAGTATAGTGACACTAGAGTCCAGCCTCAGTATAGTAACACTAGAGTCCATACCTCAGTATAGTAACACTAGAGTCCTCAGTATAGTACCACTAGAGTACCTCAGTATAGTAACACTAGAGTCCGTACCTCAGTATAGTAACCAGAGTGTACCTCAGTATAGTAACACTAGAGTCCTCAGCCAGGTGTCAGTATAGTAACACTAGAGTCCGTACCTCAGTATAGTAACACTAGAGTCCGTACCTCAGTATAGTAACACTAGAGTCCGTACCTCAGTAACCAGAGTGTACCTCAGTATAGTAACACTAGAGTCCGTACCTCAGTAACACTAGAGTGTCAGTATAGTAACACTAGAGTCCATACCTCAGTATAGTAACACTAGAGTGTACCTCAGTATAGTAACACTAGAGTCCGTACCTCAGTATAGTAACACTAGAGTCCTCAGCCAGGTGTCAGTATAGTAACACTAGAGTCCTCACCAGGTGTCAGTATAGTAACACTAGAGTCCTCAGCCAGGTGTCAGTATAGTAACACTAGAGTCCGTACCTCAGTATAGTAACACTAGAGTGTACCTCAGTATAGTAACACTAGAGTGTACCTCAGTATAGTAACACTAGAGTCCGTACCTCAGTATAGTAACACTAGAGTCCTCAGCCAGGTGTCAGTATAGTACACTAGAGTCCGTACCTCAGTATAGTAACACTAGAGTACCTCAGCCAGGTGTCAGTATAGTAACACTAGAGTCAGCCTCAGTATAGTAACACTAGAGTCCGTACCTCAGTATAGTAACACTAGAGTCCGTACCTCAGTATAGTAACACTAGAGTCCTACCTAGGAGTCAGTATAGTAACACTAGAGTCCTCAGCCAGGTGTCAGTATAGTAACACTAGAGTCCTCAGCCAGGTGTCAGTATAGTAACACTAGAGTCCGTACCTCAGTATAGTAACACTAGAGTCCTCAGCCAGGTGTCAGTATAGTAACACTAGAGTCCATACCTCAGTATAGTAACACTAGAGTCCGTACCTCAGTATAGTAACACTAGAGTCCATACCTCAGTATAGTAACACTAGAGTCCGTACCTCAGTATAGTAACACTAGAGTCCGTACCTCAGTATAGTAACACTAGAGTCCATACCTCAGCCAGGTGTCAGTATAGTACACTAGAGTCCGTACCTCAGTATAGTAACACTAGAGTCCATACCTCAGCCAGGTGTCAGTATAGTACCACTAGAGTCCGTACCTCAGTATAGTAACACTAGAGTCTGTACCTCAGCCAGGTGTCAATATAGTAACACTAGAGTCCTCAGCCAGGTGTCAGTATAGTGACACTAGAGTCCGTACCTCAGTATAGTAACACTAGAGTCCTCAGCCAGGTGTCAGTATAGTAACACTAGAGTCCATACCTCAGTATAGTAAAACTAGAGTCCGTACCTCAGTATAGTAACACTAGAGTCCTCAGCCAGGTGTCAGTATAGTAACACTAGAGTACCTCAGCCAGGTGTCAATATAGTAACACTAGAGTCCTCAGCCAGGTGTCAGTATAGTGACACTCAGAGTCCTCAGCCAGGTGTCAGTATAGTGACACTAGAGTCCGTACCTCAGTATAGTAACACTAGAGTCCATACCTCAGTATAGTAACACTAGAGTCCTCAGCCAGGTGTCAGTATAGTGACACTAGAGTCCTACCAGGTGTCAGTATAGTAACACTAGAGTCCTCCAGGTGTCAGTATAGTGACACTAGAGTCCGTACCTCAGTATAGTGACACTAGAGTCCCGTCAGCCTCAGTATAGTAACACTAGAGTCCGTACCTCAGTATAGTAACACTAGAGTCCATACCTCAGCCAGGTGTCAGTATAGTGACACTAGAGTCCTAGCCTCAGTATAGTAACACTAGAGTCCGTACCTCAGTATAGTAACACTAGAGGTGTCAGTATAGTAACACTAGAGTCCTCAGCCAGGTGTCAGTATAGTAACACTAGAGTCCGTACCTCAGTATAGTAACACTAGAGTCCGTACCTCAGTAACACTAGGTGTCAGTATAGTAACACTAGAGTCCGTACCTCAGTATAGTAACACTAGAGTCCTCAGCCAGGTGTCAGTATAGTGACACTAGAGTCCGTACCTCAGTATAGTAACACTAGAGTCCGTACCTCAGTATAGTAACACTAGAGTCCGTACCTCAGTATAGTAACACTAGAGTCCTCAGCCAGGTGTCAGTATAGTAACACTAGAGTCCGTACCTCAGTATAGTAACACTAGAGTCCGTACCTCAGTATAGTAGAGTCCACTCAGTATAGTGACACTAGAGTCCGTACCTCAGTATAGTGACACTAGAGTCCGTACCTCAGTATAGTGACACTAGAGTCCGTACCTCAGTTTAGTGACACTAGAGTCCGTACCTCAGTATAGTAACACTAGAGTCCGTACCTCAGCCAGGCGATCAGCCAGAGCCTTCACCATGATACTGTTGTAGTCGTCTCCCTGGGTCTCAAACTGTTTGCTCAGCTCCTCCGCTCCGAACACAGCTACAGCAAACATCCCCATGTAGTCCGACACACGGCTGGCCCTCGGGGCCACGAAGTCGGACAGGCAGTAGTAGGGGTCTGAGCTGGCACTGTCCTTCTCTGCCTACAAGACAAACACAGTTATCTTACAATACACGCTTGTTGTTCACGTTGACCCCATTTAGTCCGCTGTTTCCATTGATTGGTCCATAGACTGTTGGTCGACCCAGATGTTTAAGTCGAGCAGTAGCAACAAAATCTAAACAATTGGTGTACTAGACACCTTTCTGATTGGCTCCTGTCTGATTAGACTGATCCATTGTGGAGGCCTGTCTGATTAGACTGATCCATTGTGGAGGTCTGTCTCAGTGGACTGATCCATTGTGGAGGTCTGTCTCAGTGGACTAATCCATTATAGAGGCCTGTCTCAGTGGACTAATCCATTATAGAGGCATGTCTCAGTGGACTAATCCATTATAGAGGCCTGTCTGAGTGGACTAATCCATTATAGAGGCCTGTCTCAGTGGACTAATCCATTATAGAGACCTGTCTCAGTGGACTAATCCATTATAGAGGTCTGTCTCAGTGGACTAATCCATTATAGAGGCCTGTCTGAGTGGACTAATCCATTACAGAGGCCTGTCTGAATGGACTAATCCATTACAGAGGCCTGTCTGAATGGACTAATCCATTATAGAGGCCTGTCTCAGTGGACTAATCCATTATAGGAGGACTAATCCTGTCTCAGTGGACTAATCCATTATAGAGGTCTGTCTCAGTGGACTAATCCATTATAGAGGCCTGTCTCAGTGGACTAATCCATTACAGAGGCCTGTCTGAATGGACTAATCCATTATAGAGGCCTGTCTCAGTGGACTAATCCATTATAGAGGCCTGTCTCAGTGGACTGATCCATTGTGGAGGCTGTGGGGGTGACACAGTCCATCAGTCTAAGACATGTGCTACTGTAATTATATATGGTTATATTATGTAAGAACAACGGTGCAACACAAATAATGCACTGTCAGCTGTGGGACCTTTTATAGACAGGTGTGTACCTTCCAAATCATATCCAATCAATTGAGTTTACCACAGATGGACTCCAATCGAGTTGAAGAAACATCTCAAGGATGATCAATGGAAACGGGATGCACCTGAGCTCAATTTAGAGTCTCATAGCAAAGGGTCTGAATACTTAGGTAAATAAGGTATCCGTTTTTATTTGGAATAAATTTGCAAAAAAATATAAAAACCTATTTTTGCTTTGTCATTATGGGGTATTGTGATGTCATTATGGGGTATTGTGATGTCATTACTGTGTATTGTGTGTAGAGATTGATGAGGAAAATAAAACAATTTAACCCATTTTAGAATAAGGCTGTAATGTAACAGAATGTGGAAAAAAGTCAAGGGGTCTGAATACATTGTATTTCGGCTACTGTATCAATCAACAACGTACTTGTTCATGTCATCACACAGGATACACAGCATTTTACTTTTAAAATAAAATAAATGCGAATAATTAAGAGTAAACAATAAATAGGCCTAAACTGTTCCGTTTCAGAAATTTAATTCACGAATGAACGCGACTGTTTTTAGTCTTTGCTGTAATAAAGGCTTTACAAAAAAAAACTGTTGGACTTATAATGTATTTAGTGTTGTTTACATTGGTCCAAACGGTCAGAAAAAATGATATTGTAATCTAACAGCACCTTTTTGGCACACACATCGTCCTAATATGCAGCGCTTTCTCCAGAACTTGTTTCTTGATCCACACATCGGACTTCCCCTTTACCTCCTGAGCAACCAGTAAACATTCCCATCCCGTTTTAAGTTTGTCAGGTCCTCTGGATCCATTTAGCCGTCGCATGTGTTACAGTGCTCAAGAGTTTGTTATAACAAATGTATTGATGTGATATGCTATAGGTCAGGCCCTATTGGTCATGTGCATTGGAAGCATACGTGTCACAGTCACTAGCTGCAGCAGGGAGGAGAGAGAGACAGCAGGGAGGAGAGAGAGAGACAGCAGGGAGGAGAGAGAGACAGCAGGGAGGAGAGAGAGACAGCAGGGAGGAGAGAGAGACAGCAGGGAGAGAGAGAGACAGCAGGGAGGAGAGAGAGACAGCAGGGAGGAGAGACAGCGGGCGGAGAGAGAGACAGCGGGGCGGAGAGAGAGACAGCGGGGCGGAGAGAGAGACAGCGGGGCGGAGAGAGAGACAGCGGGGCGGAGAGAGAGACAGCGGGCGGAGAGAGAGACAGCGGGGCGGAGAGAGAGACAGCGGGGCGGAGAGAGAGACAGCAGGGAGGAGAGAGAGACAGCAGGGAGGAGAGAGAGACAGCAGGGAGGAGAGAGAGATAGCAGGGAGGAGAGAGAGACAGCAGGGAGGAGAGAGAGACAGCAGGGAGGAGAGAGAGACAGCAGGGAGGAGAGAGAGAGACAGCAGGGAGGAGAGAGAGACAGCAGGGGGAGAGAGAGAGACAGCAGGGAGAGAGAGAGAGACAGCAGGGAGGAGAGAGAGACAGCAGGGAGGAGAGAGAGACAGCAGGGAGGAGAGAGAGACAGCAGGGAGGAGAGAGAGACAGCAGGGAGGAGAGAGAGACAGCAGGGAGGAGAGAGAGACAGCAGGGAGGAGAGAGAGAGACAGCAGGGAGGAGAGAGAGACAGCAGGGAGGAGAGAGAGAGACAGGGAGGGAGAGAGAGAGAGAGACAGCAGGGAGGAGAGAGAGAGACAGCAGGGAGGGAGAGAGAGAGACAGCAGGGAGGAGAGAGAGACAGCAGGGAGGAGAGAGAGACAGCTGGGAGGAGAGAGACAGCAGGGAGGAGAGAGAGACAGAGGGTTCTAGTCACACAGTCACTAGCTGTTTTTTTAAACACAGAGCAGCAATCAAATCAATTGCTGGTCGGAATCCCTCGAGTGAAGTGTGTCTGAATTATTTCATCAAACAGTGTGCTTAAAGCATCAGACCAGCTCAGTGAATGTAGTTGATTTGATTAAAACACACAGGATGTTTCTAAATATGGAAAAATATGTTTTAACATTTAGATCAACAGATTGGTTGAAAAGAACAGATGATTCTGGGTCGACCAAGATTTTTTTTTTTGTCGGGGACAGCCCTACTTGTCATAGATTTATAAATGGAAACACAGACACACACAGACCCCACCCACACACACAGACCATGAACTGACACACCCTGTTCCAGATCTGCTCTGCTACTCACCTGTTGGCGTAGACCGTAGAAGGTGGCGAGGGGCGGAGCCAGGTGCTACTCACCTGTTGGCGTAGTCCGTAGGTGGCGAGGTGCTACTCACCTGTTGGCGTAGTCCGTAGGTGGCGAGGTGCTACTCACCTGTTGGCGTAGTCCGTAGGTGGCGAGGTGCTACTCACCTGTTGGCGTAGTCCGTAGAAGGTGGCGAGGGGCTACTCACCTGTTGGCGTAGTCCGTAGAAGGTGGCGAGGGCTACTCACCTGTTGGCGTAGTCCGTAGAAGGTGGCGAGGTGCTACTCACCTGTTGGCGTAGTCCGTAGAAGGTGGCGAGGTGCGACTCACCTGTTGGCGTAGTCTGTAGAAGGTGGCGAGGTACTACTCACCTGTTGGCGTAGTCCGTAGAAGGTGGCGAGGTGCTACTCACCTGTTGGCGTAGTCCGTAGAAGGTGGCGAGGGGCGGAGCGAGGTGCTACTCACCTGTTGGCGTAGTCCGTAGAAGGTGGCGAGGTGCTACTCACCTGTTGGCGTAGTCCGTAGAAGGTGGCGAGGTGCGACTCACCTGTTGGCGTAGTCCGTAGAAGGTGGCGAGGTGCTACTCACCTGTTGGCGTAGTCCGTAGAAGGTGGCATGGGGGAGCGAGGTGATACTCACCTGTTGGCGTAGTCCGTAGAAGGTGGCGAGGTGCTACTCACCTGTTGGCGTAGTCCGTAGGTGGCGAGGTGCTACTCACCTGTTGGCGTAGTACGTAGAAGGTGGCGAGGTGCTACACACCTGTTGGCGTAGTCCGTAGAAGGTGGCGAGGTGCTACTCACCTGTTGGCGTAGTCCGTAGAAGGTGGCGAGGTGCTACTCACCTGTTGGCGTAGTCCGTAGAAGGTGGCGAGGTGCGACTCACCTGTTGGCGTAGTCCGTAGAAGGTGGCGAGGTGCTACTCACCTGTTGGCGTAGTCCGTAGAAGGTGGCATGGGCGGAGCGAGGTGCTACTCACCTGTTGGCGTAGTCCGTAGAAGGTGGCGAGGTGCTACTCACCTGTTGGCGTAGTCCGTAGGTGGCGAGGTGCTACACACCTGTTGGCGTAGTCCGTAGAAGGTGGCGAGGTGCTACTCACCTGTTGGCGTAGTCCGTAGAAGGTGGCGAGGTGCTACTCACCTGTTGGCGTAGTCCATAGAAGGTGGCGAGGTGCTACTCACCTGTTGGCGTAGTCCGTAGAAGGTGGCGAGGGCTACTCACCTGTTGGCGTAGTCCGTAGAAGGTGGCGAGGGCTTCTCACCTGTTGGCGTAGTCCGTAGAAGGTGGCGAGGGGCGGAGCGAGGTGCTACTCACCTGTTGGCGTAGTCCGTAGAAGGTGGCGAGGTGCTACTCACCTGTTGGCGTAGTCCGTAGAAGGTGGCGAGGTGCTACTCACCTGTTGGCGTAGTCCGTAGAAGGTGGCAAGGTGCTACTCACCTGTTGGCGTAGTCCGTAGAAGGTGGCGAGGTGCTACTCACCTGTTGGCGTAGTCCGTAGAAGGTGGCGAGGGGCTACTCACCTGTTGGCGTAGTCCATAGAAGGTGGCGAGGGGCGTGGAGGAGCGAGGTGTGACGTCATGTTCGTACACCTGGATGTCGTCTCCTACACTCTGGGCGGGCCAGAAGCCCACCAGGCCACGCCCCCAGAGACCCTTATTATCTATCAGTCTGTTGAGGAGCCGCTGGGCGTCGTCAAACACCCTCCGAGCCTCCTCACCTGTACAGGTTCATTATAACATTATTATCTATCAGTCTCCTCACCTGTACAGGTTCATTATAACATTATTATCTATCAGTCTCCTCACCTGTACAGGTTCATTCTATCAGTCTCCTCATACAGGTTCATTGGATAACATTATTATCTATCAGTCTCCTCACCTGTACAGGTACATTATTATCTATCAGTCTCCTCACCTGTACAGGTTCATTATAACATTATAACCTATCAGTCTCCTCACCTGTACAGGTTCATTATGACATTATTATCTATCAGTCTCCTCACCTGTACAGGTTCATTATAACATTATTATCTATCAGTCTCCTCACCTGTACAGGTTCATTATGACATTATTATCTATCAGTCTCCTCACCTGTACAGGTTCATTATAACATTATTATCTATCAGTCTATCAGTCTCCTCACCTGTACAGGTTCATTATGACATTATTATCTATCAGTCTCCTCACCTGTACAGGTTCATTATAACATTAATCTATCAGTCTCTCCTCACCTGTACAGGTTCATTATAACATTATTATCTATCAGTCTCCTCACCTGTACAGGTTCATTATAACATGATTATCTATCAGTCTCCTCACCTGTACAGGTTCATTTAACATTATCTATCAGTCTCTACCTGTCAGGTTCATTCTAACATTATTATCTCAGTCTCCTCACCTGTACAGGTTCATTATAACATTATTATCTATCAGTCTCCTCACCTGTACAGGTTCATTATAACATTATCTTATCTACAGGTTCAGTCTCCTATCACCTGTACAGGTTCATTATAACATTATTATCTATTATCTACCTGTCAGTCTCAGTCTCACCTGTACAGGTTCATTATGTACATTATTATCTATCAGTCTCCTCACCTGTACAGGTTCATTATAACATTTCTATCAGTCTTACCTGTACAGGTTCATTATAACATTATTATCTATCAGTCTCCTCACCTGTACAGGTTCATTATAACATTATTATCTATCAGTCTCCTCACCTGTACAGGGTTAACATTATTATCTATCATTACCTGTACAGGTTCATTATAACATTATAACCTATCAGTCTCCTCACCTGTACAGGTTCATTATAACATTATTATCTATCAGTCTCCTCACCTGTACAGGTTCAGTCTTATGTACAGGTTCATTATAACATTATCTATCAGTCTCCTCACCTGTACAGGTTCATTATAACATTATAACATTATCACCTGTACAGGTTCATTATGACATTATTATCTATCAGTCTCCTCACCTGTACAGGTTCATTATAACATTATTATCTATCAGTCTCCTCACCTGTACAGGTTCATTATAACATTATTATCTATCAGTCTCCTCACCTGTACAGGTTCATTATGACATTTATTCATCTACAGGTTCAGACATTATTATCTATCTCTCCTCACCTGTACAGGTTCATTATAACATTATAACATTATTATCTATCACAGGCCTCCTCACCTGTACAGGTTCATTATAACATTATCAGTCTCCTCAACTGTACAGGTTCATTATGACATTATTATCTATCAGTCTCCTCAACTGTACAGGTTCATTATGACATTATTATCTATCAGTCTCCTCACCTGTACAGGTTCATTATAACATTATAACCTATCAGCCTCCTCACCTGTACAGGTTCATTATAACATGATTATCTATCAGTCTCCTCAACTGTACAGGTTCATTATGACATTATTATCTATCAGTCTCCTCACCTGTACAGGTTCATTATGACATTATTATCTATCAGTCAATCAACCACAGGTACAATATTATATTACACCTGTTATACCTCCACATAAGCTTCTGAACAGTCTGAAGGGATGGCAGGAATGCACCTTCTCCATAGAAATACAATCACAACACTAGAATGACGATAGCATTACATCTCTATGTCCTCTACGTACCCACGGTTTTGTCCTTGAAGATCTTGGGGTACCCTCTGTTAGGGTACTTCCCTCTCAGCTGCCACACGTCAAAGAAAGGCTTCCAGTCAATATAGTCCACCAGCCTCCGCAGGTCATACCCCTCAAACACACGGGTACCCAGGAACTGAGGACACACTGACAGGGGGAGGGAGAGAGAGAGAGAGAGAGAGAGAGAGCGAGAGAGAACGGGAGAGAGAGAGAGAGAGAGAATGAGAGAATGAGAGAGAGAGAATGGGAGAGAGAGAGAGAACGAGAGAGAGAGAGAGAGAGAGAATGGGAGAGAGAGGATCAGTAGTCAGAGGACCATAGTCAGGGTATATTCTATCAAAATATGACCTACATCGGTCAGACAGAAATAGGTCTCATCTTTTCAACGACAAGCAGACAAATGACTTCCTGAAGTCCTGGAGGACAGTTGATCCCAGTGAATTAGTGTCGTACCTGGTCTGGTCTGAGAAAGCCAATCCACATGGAGTCCTTTCTCCCTGGCCTGGGCTAGAGACAGGAAGCGCCTCTCCTGAGAACACAGACACACAGAGTCTCCTGTCATCATCTACCTGAACTGCTCTCAGACAGCCCAGCCATTACAGTGTAGTGTACCAAACTACCAGCTACAGCCCTGGACCAGTGTTGAGGACCAGGATTCATCCACCCATCATCAAACCACTGATTAGAGGAATCAGCTATATAGTGATAGGACCAGGATTCATCCACCCATCAGCTGTATAGTGATAGGACCAGGATTCATCCACCCATCAGAGGAATCAGCTATATAGTGATAGGACCAGGATTCATCCACCCATCATCAAACCACTGATTAGAGGAATCA
Organism: Oncorhynchus tshawytscha; assembly: GCF_018296145.1. Classification (NCBI taxonomy): domain Eukaryota; kingdom Metazoa; phylum Chordata; class Actinopteri; order Salmoniformes; family Salmonidae; genus Oncorhynchus; species Oncorhynchus tshawytscha. The sequence goes on from NW_024609536.1 coordinate 21,248, forward strand.
GCTGTATAGTGATAGGACCAGGATTCATCCACCCATCAGAGGAATCAGCTGTATAGTGATAGGACCAGGATTCATCCACCCATCAGAGGAATCAGCTGTATAGTGATAGGGCCAGGATTCATCCACCCATCAGAGGAATCAGCTGTGTAGTGATAGGACCAGGATTCATCCACCCATCAGAGGAATCAGCTGTATAGTGATAGGACCAGGATTCATCCACCCATCAGAGGAATCAGCTGTGTAGTGATAGGACCAGGATTCATCCACCCATCAGAGGAATCAGCTGTATAGTGATAGGACCAGGATTCATCCACCCATCAGCTGTATAGTGATAGGACCAGGATTCATCCACCCATCAGAGGAATCAGCTGTGTAGTGATAGGGCCAGGATTCATCCACCCATCAGAGGAATCAGCTGTATAGTGATAGGACCAGGATTCATCCACCCAGAGGAATCAGCTGTATAGTGATAGGACCAGGATTCATCCACCCATCAGCTGTGTAGTGATAGGACCAGGATTCATCCACCCATCAGAGAATCAGCTGTATAGTGATAGGACCAGGATTCATCCACCCATCAGAGGAATCAGCTGTATAGTGATAGGACCAGGATTCATCCACCCATCAGCTGTATAGTGATAGGACCAGGATTCATCCACCCATCAGAGGAATCAGCTATATAGTGATAGGACCAGGATTCATCCACCCATCAGCTGTATAGTGATAGGACCAGGATTCATCCACCCATCAGAGGAATCAGCTGTGTAGTGATAGGGCCAGGATTCATCCACCCATCAGAGGAATCAGCTGTATAGTGATAGGACCGGGATTCATCCACCCAGAGGAATCAGCTGTATAGTGATAGGACCAGGATTCATCCACCCATCAGCTGTGTAGTGATAGGACCAGGATTCATCCACCCATCAGAGGAATCAGCTGTATAGTGATAGGACCAGGATTCATCCACCCATCAGAGGAATCAGCTGTATAGTGATAGGACCAGGATTCATCCACCCATCAGAGGAATCAGCTGTCAGCTGTAGTGATAGGACCAGGATTCATCCACCCATCAGCTGTATAGTGATAGGACCAGGATTCATCCACCCATCAGAGGAATCAGCTGTATAGTGATAGGGCCAGGATTCATCCACCCCATCAGCTGTATAGTGATAGGACCAGGATTCATCCACCCATCAGAGGAATCAGCTGTATAGTGATAGGACCAGGATTCATCCACCCATCAGAGGAATCAGCTGTATAGTGATAGGACCAGGATTCATCCACCCATCAGAGGAATCAGCTGTATAGTGATAGGGCCAGGATTCATCCACCCAGAGGAATCAGCTGTGTAGTGATAGGACCAGGATTCATCCACCCATCAGAGGAATCAGCTGTATAGTGATAGGACCAGGATTCATCCACCCATCAGAGGAATCAGCTGTGTAGTGATAGGGCCAGGATTCATCCACCCATCAGAGGAATCAGCTGTATAGTGATAGGACCGGGATTCATCCACCCAGAGGAATCAGCTGTATAGTGATAGGACCAGGATTCATCCACCCAGAGGAATCAGCTGTATAGTGATAGGGCCAGGATTCATCCACCCATCAGAGGAATCAGCTGTATAGTGATAGGGCCAGGATTCATCACCTCAGTAGTACTAACCCTGCAACTGTGGCCCTTAGACTGGGACAACTACCTTCTAGAGGACAGGACAGTCTGTTAGACTAGAACAACTCCTACCTTCTAGACTGTTCCAGAACAGGACAGTCTGTTAGACTAGAACAACTCCTACCTTCTAGACTGTTCCAGAACAGGACAGTCTGTTAGACTAGAACAACTCCTCCCTTCTAGACTGTTCCAGTACAGGACAGTCTGTTAGACTGGAACAACTCCTACCTTCTAGACTGTTCCAGTACAGGACAGTCTGTTAGACTAGAACAACTCCTCCCTTCTAGACTGTTCCAGTACAGGACAGTCTGTTAGACTGGAACAACTCCTACCTTCTAGACTGTTCCAGTACAGGACAGTCTGTTAGACTGGAACAACTCCTACCTTCTAGACTGTTCCAGTACAGGACAGTCTGTTAGACTAGAACAACTCCTACCTTCTAGACTGTTCCAGAACTGGACAGTCTGTTCCTAATACAGAGCCCTAGATTTCAGCGTGTTGTAGTGGTCCAGTGTGTGTGTTAGGTGCGTATGTTTGTCTCTGTGTGTGTGTGTGTGTGTGTGTGTGTGTGTGTGTGTGTGTGTGTGTGTGTGTGTGTGTGTGTGTGTGTGTTCCTCACCTTTAGAGAGTCGTAGTGGTCTTGTCTGATGTCTTCGTACTCCTCTGTCGTCTCCTCAAAGAACTCCTCCTTCACATTCTCATCTAACAGCTGAGAACACTGAAGAGACAACAACACGGATGCTCATCTAACAGCTGAGGACACTGACAAGTGAGGACCCCAACATCTACTGACAGGAAGTGTAGTGTGGGCTGTACTAAGTGAGGACTACAGTATCTACAGACAGGAAGTGTAGTGTGTCTAGTCAGTATAGTGTGGGTGTACTGTGGAACAGGAAGTGTAGTGTGTCTAGTCAGTGTAGTGTGGGCTGTGAGAACAGGAAGTGTAGTGGTCTAGTCAGTGTAGTGTGGGTGTCTAGTGAGAACAGGATGTGTAGTGTCTAGTCAGTGTAGTGTGGGCTGTACTAGTGAGAACAGGAAGTGTAGTGTGTGTCAGTGTGGGCTGTACTAAGTGAGAACAGGAAGTGTAGTGTGTCTAGTCAGTGTAGTGTGGGCTGTACTAAGTGAGAACAGGAAGTGTAGTGTGTCTAGTCAGTATAGTGTGGGCTGTACTAAGTGAAAACAGGAAGTGTAGTGTCTTGTCGGTGTAGTGTCTAGTCAGTGCAGTGTGGGCTGTACTAAGTGAGAACAGGAAGTGTAGTGTCTTGTCGGTGTAGTGTCTAGTCAGTGTAGTGTGGACTGTACTAAGTGAGAACAGGAAGTGTAGTGGCTAGTCAGTGTAGTGTCTAGTCAGTGCAGTGTGGGCTGTACTAAGTGAGAACAGGAAGTGTAGTGTCTTGTCGGTGTAGTGTCTAGTCAGTGTAGTGTCTAGTCAGTATAGTGTGGACTGTACTAAGTGAGAACAGGAAGTGTAGTGGCTAGTCAGTGTAGTGTCTAGTCAGTGCAGTGTCTAGTCAGTGCAGTGAACAGGAAGTGGCTGTAGTGTCTAAGTGCGGTGAGAACAGGAAGTGTAGTGTGTCTAGTCAGTGTAGTGTGGACTGTACTAAGAAGTGAGAACAGGAAGTGTAGTGTCTAGTCAGTGTAGTGTGTCTAGTCAGTGCAGTGTGGGCTGTACTAAGTGAGAACAGGAAGTGTAGTGTCTAGTCAGTGTCAGTGTAGTGTCTAGTCAGTGTAGTGTCTAGTCGTCACCACCACCACACTCCTGGAAGCATCCAGAACATGCACCACAGGACAGCTGTAGCATCCAGAACATGCACCACAGGGGTAACGGGGAGCGATCTTCACTGCCGTGTGGGTCCTGTTACACACAGAGGCTTCACATCAGACACAGGGCCAGCAAGGGGCCAGGAAGTAGCGAGTTGAAAGGTCATGGTGAAGATAATGACGTGTGTGTTGAGAGACGCATCACATCAGACACAGGGTCAACAAGGGGCCAGGAAGTAGCGAGTTGAAAGGTCATGATGAAGATAATGACGTGTGTGTTGAGAGACGCATCACATCAGACACAGGGTCAACAAGGGGCCAGGAAGTAGCGAGTTGAAAGGTCATGGTGTGTGTGTGTGTCTTACTTGGAGGTGGTGGCCCCTCCATCAGCAGTGGGGTCTTCATCCCAAGCCGCTCCATCTCCTTGGCAACGTAGATCATCTCATCCAGCGAGGGCGTGATGAGGCCAGACAGGTCGATGATGTCTGTAGGTCTTACACAGGAAGTTCAGCTGGAGGGACTACTTCTCAAAGAGCAGTTCACTCATTCCATCTCTGATTTGTCCCAATCCTACTCCTTCTCTAGCCTGGTCCCAGATCTGTCTGTGGTTTATCTCCAACTCCTAGCAGTTGGCAAGACAGCCCAAACTGATCTGGGACCATCCCTAGTGCCACCTGAGGCCAGACAGCCCAAACTGATCTGGGACCAGGATTCACCTCCAGTGAAGTTCAGCCCAAACTGAGGGACCAGGTTATTCACTTCCAAAGAACAGCACAAACTGATTCCAGGTCTATTTCACCTCCCTAGTGCCACCTCGTCAGACAGCCCAGACTGATCTGGGACCAGGTTAATCACCTCCTAGTGCCACCCCGTCAGACAGCCCAGACTGATCTGGGACCAGGTTAATCACCTCCTAGTGCCCCACCCCGTCAGACAGCCAAAACTGATCTGGGACCAGGTTAATCACCTCCTAGTGATTAAAGCCCAAACATTTGGGACCAGGCTAGTGCCGCCCCGCCCAGTGACAGAACTGATCTGGGACCAGGTTAATCACCTCCTATTGATTAAATCGGGCAGGTTAATCAGCTACAGTACAGTGGAACTGATCTGGGACCTGGTTAATCCTATTGATTAAAGCAGAGCTACAGTACAGTGGAACTGATCTGGGACCAGGTTAATCCTATTGATTAAGGCCGAGCTACAGTACAGTGGAACTGATCTGGGACCAGGTTAATCCTATTGATTAAAGCAGAGCTACGGTACAGTGGAACTGATAAGCCATAAGGTTCATGTCAACAGACCTGCTTTGCAGTCGATGGCTTCCCTCAATATCCTGTCGCATGGAATCATGACCCCCAGATCGATCACTCTGGGAAAAGGAAACCGAACAGGGTTAGGACAAGGTTATGGAAAGGTACTGGAACCAATCAAATCAAATTGTATTAGTCACATGCGCCCAAATACAACAGCTGTAGACCTTACAGTGAAATGCTGAATACAACAGGTGTAGTAGACCTTACAGTGAAATGCTGAATACAACAGGTGTAGTAGACCTTACAGTGAAATGCTGAATACAACAGGTGTAGTAGACCTTACAGTGAAATGCTGAATACAACAGGTGTAGTAGACCTTACAGTGAAATGCTGAATACAACAGGTGTAGTAGACCTTACAGTGAAATGCTGAATACAACAGGTGTAGTAGACCTTACAGTGAAATGCTGAATACAACAGGTGTAGTAGACCTTACAGTGAAATGCTGAATACAACAGGTGTAGTAGAAATTACAGTGAAATGCTGAATACAACAGGTGTAGTAGTCCTTACAGTGAAATGCTGAATACAACAGGTGTAGTAGTCCTTACAGTGAAATGCTGAATACAACAGGTGTAGTAGACCTCACAGTGAAATGCTGAATACAACAGGTGTAGTAGACCTCACAGTGAAATGCTGAATACAACAGGTGTAGTAGACCTTACAGTGAAATGCTGAATACAACAGGTGTAGTAGACCTTACAGTGAAATGCTGAATACAACAGGTGTAGTAGACCTCACAGTGAAATGCTGAATACAACAGGTGTAGTAGACCTTACAGTGAAATGCTGAATACAACAGGTGTAGTAGACCTTACAGTGAAATGCTGAATACAACAAGTGTAGTAGACCTCACAGTGAAATGCTGAATACAACAGGTGTAGTAGACCTTACAGTGAAATGCTGAATACAACAGGTGTAGTAGACCTTACAGTGAAATGCTGAATACAACAAGTGTAGTAGACCTTACAGTGAAATGCTGAATACAACAGGTGTAGTAGACCTTCCAAATGCTGACTGATGAGACCCTACCTAACAATGCAGTTAATAAAATATGGATAAGAATAAAAGATAAAAGTAACAAATAATTAAAGAGCAGCGGTAAAATAACAATATATACAGGGGGGTGTCGGTGCAGAGTCAATGTGGAGACTATATACAGGGGGGTGTCGGTGCAGAGTCAATGTGGAGGCTATATACAGGGGGTACCGGTACAGAGTCAATGTGGAGGCTATATACAGGGGGTACCGGTACAGAGTCAATGTGGAGGCTATATACAGGGGGTACCGGTACAGAGTCAATGTGGAGGCTATATACAGGGGGTACCGGTACAGAGTCAATGTGGAGGCTATATACAGGGGGTACCGGTACAGAGTCAATGTGGAGACTATATACAGGGGGTACCGGTACAGAGTCAATGTGGAGGCTATATACAGGGTGTACTGGTACAGAGTCAATGTGGAGACTATATACAGGGGTACCAGTACAGAGTCAATGTGGAGGCTATATACAGGGGTACCGGTACAGAGTCAATGTGGAGGCTATATACAGGGGGTACCGGTACAGAGTCAATGTGGAGGCTATATACAGGGGGTACCGGTACAGAGTCAATGTGGAGGCTATATACAGGGGGTACCGGTACAGAGTCAATGTGGAGGCTATATACAGGGGGTACCGGTACAGAGTCAATGTGGAGACTATATACAGGGGGTACCAGTACAGAGTCAATGTGGAGGCTATATACAGGGGTACCGGTACAGAGTCAATGTGGAGGCTATATACAGGGGGTACCGGTACAGAGTCAATGTGGAGGCTATATACAGGGGGTACCGGTACAGAGTCAATGTGGAGGCTATATACAGGGTGTACTGGTACAGAGTCAATGTGGAGACTATATACAGGGGGTACTGGTACAGAGTCAATGTGGAGGCTATATACAGGGGTACCGGTACAGAGTCAATGTGGAGGCTATATACAGGGTGTACTGGTACAGAGTCAATGTGGAGACTATATATACGGGGGTACCGGTACAGAGTCAATGTGGAGGCTATATACGGGGGGTACCGGTACAGAGTCAATGTGGAGGCTATATACAGGGGTACCGGTACAGAGTCAATGTGGAGGCTATATACAGGGGCTACCGGTACAGAGTCAATGTGGTGGCTATATACAGGGTGTTACGGTACAGAGTCAATGTGGAGGCTATATACAGGGGGTACCGGTACAGAGTCAATGTGGAGGCTATATACAGGGTGTACTGGTACAGAGTCAATGTGGAGACTATATACAGGGGTACTGGTACAGAGTCAATGTGGAGGCTATATACAGGGGGTACCGGTACAGAGTCAATGTGGAGGCTATATACAGGGTGTACTGGTACAGAGTCAATGTGGAGACTATATACAGGGGGTACGGTACAGAGTCAATGTGGAGGCTATATACAGGGGTACCGGTACAGAGTCAATGTGGAGGCTATATACAGGGGGTACCGGTACAGAGTCAATGTGGAGGCTATATACAGGGGCTACCGGTACAGAGTCAATGTGGTGGCTATATACAGGGTGTTACGGTACAGAGTCAATGTGGAGGCTATATACAGGGGTACCGGTACAGAGTCAATGTGGAGGCTATATACAGGGGGTACCGGTACAGAGTCAATGTGGAGGCTATATACAGGGGGTACCGGTACAGAGTCAATGTGGAGGCTATATACAGGGGGTACCGGTACAGAGTCAATGTGGAGGCTATATACAGGGGGTACTGGTACAGAGTCAATGTGGAGGCTATATACAGGGGGTACTGGTACAGAGTCAATGTGGAGACTATATACAGGGGGTACCGGTACAGAGTCAATGTGGAGGCTATATACAGGGTGTACTGGTACAGAGTCAATGTGGAGACTATATACAGGGGGTACTGGTACAGAGTCAATGTGGAGGCTATATACAGGGGGTACCGGTACAGAGTCAATGTGGAGGCTATATACAGGGTGTACTGGTACAGAGTCAATGTGGAGACTATATACAGGGGGTACCGGTACAGAGTCAATGTGGAGGCTATATACAGGGGGTACCGGTACAGAGTCAATGTGGAGGCTATATACAGGGGGTACCGGTACAGAGTCAATGTGGAGGCTATATACAGGGGGTACTGGTACAGAGTCAATGTGGAGACTATATACAGGGGGTACCGGTACAGAGTCAATGTGGAGGCTATATACAGGGTGTACTGGTACAGAGTCAATGTGGAGACTATATACAGGGGTACCAGTACAGAGTCAATGTGGAGGCTATATACAGGGGTACCGGTACAGAGTCAATGTGGAGGCTATATACAGGGTGTACTGGTACAGAGTCAATGTGGAGACTATATACAGGGGGTACTGGTACAGAGTCAATGTGGAGGCTATATACAGGGGGTACCGGTACAGAGTCAATGTGGAGGCTATATACAGGGTGTACTGGTACAGAGTCAATGTGGAGACTATATACAGGGGTACCGGTACAGAGTCAATGTGGAGGCTATATACAGGGGGTACCGGTACAGAGTCAATGTGGAGGCTATATACAGGGGGTACCGGTACAGAGTCAATGTGGAGGCTATATACAGGGGTACTGGTACAGAGTCAATGTGGAGACTATATACAGGGGTACCGGTACAGAGTCAATGTGGAGGCTATATACAGGGTGTACTGGTACAGAGTCAATGTGGAGACTATATACAGGGGGTACCAGTACAGAGTCAATGTGGAGGCTATATACAGGGGTACCGGTACAGAGTCAATGTGGAGGCTATATACAGGGGGTACCGGTACAGAGTCAATGTGGAGGCTATATACAGGGGGTACCGGTACAGAGTCAATGTGGAGGCTATATACAGGGGGTACCGGTACAGAGTCAATGTGGACGCTATATACAGGGGTACCGGTACAGAGTCAATGTGGAGACTATATACAGGGGGTACCAGTACAGAGTCAATGTGGAGGCTATATACAGGGGGTACCGGTACAGAGTCAATGTGGAGGCTATATACAGGGGTACCGGTACAGAGTCAATGTGGAGGCTATATACAGGGGGTACCGGTACAGAGTCAATGTGGAGGCTATATACAGGGGTACCGGTACAGAGTCAATGTGGAGGCTATATACAGGGTGTACTGGTACAGAGTCAATGTGGAGACTATATACAGGGGTACCGGTACAGAGTCAATGTGGAGGCTATATACAGGGGGTACCGGTACAGAGTCAATGTGGAGGCTATATACAGGGTGTACTGGTACAGAGTCAATGTGGAGACTATATACAGGGGGTACCGGTACAGAGTCAATGTGGAGGCTATATACAGGGGGGTACCGGTACAGAGTCAATGTGGAGGCTATATACAGGGGTACCGGTACAGAGTCAATGTGGAGGCTATATACAGGGGCTACCGGTACAGAGTCAATGTGGTGGCTATATACAGGGTGTTACGGTACAGAGTCAATGTGGAGGCTATATACAGGGGGTACCGGTACAGAGTCAATGTGGAGGCTATATACAGGGGGTACCGGTACAGAGTCAATGTGGAGGCTATATACAGGGGTACCGGTACAGAGTCAATGTGGAGGCTATATACAGGGGGTACCGGTACAGAGTCAATGTGGAGGCTATATACAGGGGGTACTGGTACAGAGTCAATGTGGAGGCTATATACAGGGGTACTGGTACAGAGTCAATGTGGAGACTATATACAGGGGGTACCGGTACAGAGTCAATGTGGAGGCTATATACAGGGTGTACTGGTACAGAGTCAATGTGGAGACTATATACAGGGGGTACTGGTACAGAGTCAATGTGGAGGCTATATACAGGGGGTACCGGTACAGAGTCAATGTGGAGGCTATATACAGGGTGTACTGGTACAGAGTCAATGTGGAGACTATATACAGGGGGTACCGGTACAGAGTCAATGTGGAGGCTATATACAGGGGGTACCGGTACAGAGTCAATGTGGAGGCTATATACAGGGGTACCGGTACAGAGTCAATGTGGAGGCTATATACAGGGGCTACCGGTACAGAGTCAATGTGGTGGCTATATACAGGGTGTTACGGTACAGAGTCAATGTGGAGGCTATATACAGGGGGTACCGGTACAGAGTCAATGTGGAGGCTATATACAGGGGTACCGGTACAGAGTCAATGTGGAGGCTATATACAGGGGGTACCGGTACAGAGTCAATGTGGAGGCTATATACAGGGGGTACTGGTACAGAGTCAATGTGGAGACTATATACAGGGGGTACCGGTACAGAGTCAATGTGGAGGCTATATACAGGGTGTACTGGTACAGAGTCAATGTGGAGACTATATACAGGGGTACCGGTACAGAGTCAATGTGGAGGCTATATACAGGGGTACCGGTACAGAGTCAATGTGGAGGCTATATACAGGGGTACCGGTACAGAGTCAATGTGGAGGCTATATACAGGGGTACCGGTACAGAGTCAATGTGGAGGCTATATACAGGGGGTACCGGTACAGAGTCAATGTGGACGCTATATACAGGGGGTACCGGTACAGAGTCAATGTGGAGACTATATACAGGGGGTACCAGTACAGAGTCAATGTGGAGGCTATATACAGGGGTACCGGTACAGAGTCAATGTGGAGGCTATACAGGGGTACCGGTACAGAGTCAATGTGGAGGCTATATACAGGGGTACCGGTACAGAGTCAATGTGGAGGCTATATACAGGGGGTACCGGTACAGAGTCAATGTGGAGGCTATATACAGGGTGTACTGGTACAGAGTCAATGTGGAGACTATATACAGGGGGTACTGGTACAGAGTCAATGTGGAGGCTATATACAGGGGGTACCGGTACAGAGTCAATGTGGAGGCTATATACAGGGTGTACTGGTACAGAGTCAATGTGGAGACTATATACAGGGGGTACCGGTACAGAGTCAATGTGGAGGCTATATACAGGGGGTACCGGTACAGAGTCAATGTGGAGGCTATATACAGGGGGTACCGGTACAGAGTCAATGTGGAGGCTATATACAGGGGCTACCGGTACAGAGTCAATGTGGTGGCTATATACAGGGTGTTACGGTACAGAGTCAATGTGGAGGCTATATACAGGGGGTACCGGTACAGAGTCAATGTGGAGGCTATATACAGGGGGTACCGGTACAGAGTCAATGTGGAGGCTATATACAGGGGGTACCGGTACAGAGTCAATGTGGAGGCTATATACAGGGGCTACCGGTACAGAGTCAATGTGGTGGCTATATACAGGGTGTTACGGTACAGAGTCAATGTGGAGGCTATATACAGGGGGTACCGGTACAGAGTCAATGTGGAGGCTATATACAGGGGGTACCGGTACAGAGTCAATGTGGAGGCTATATACAGGGGGTACCGGTACAGAGTCAATGTGGAGGCTATATACAGGGGTACCGGTACAGAGTCAATGTGGAGACTATATACAGGGGTACCAGTACAGAGTCAATGTGGACAATATGTACAACTAAATTTCAACAATAGAACACAATAGAACAACAGAACAGAACACGCCCCTACCTGAAGTTGTTGCAGAGAACACAATAGAACAATAGAACAGAACACGCCCCTACCTGAAGTTGTTGCAGAGAACACAATAGAACAACAGAACAGAACACGCCCCTACCTGAAGTTGTTGCAGAGAACACAATAGAACAACAGAACAGAACACGCCCCTACCTGAAGTTGTTGCAGAGAACACAATAGAACAACAGAACAGAACACACCCCTACCTGAAGTTGTTGCAGAGAACACAATAGAACAACAGAACAATAGAACAACAGAACAGAACACGCCCCTACCTGAAGTTGTTGCAGAGAACACAATAGAACAACAGAACAGACCCTACCTGAAGTTGTTGCAGAGAACACAATAGAACAACAGAACAGAACACGCCCCTACCTGAAGTTGTTGCAGAGAACACAATAGAACAACAGAACAGAACACGCCCCTACCTGAAGTTGTTGCAGAGAACACAATAGAACAACAGAACAGACCCTACCTGAAGTTGTTGCAGAGAACACAATAGAACAACAGAACAGAACACGCCCCTACCTGAAGTTGTTGCAGAGAACACAATAGAACAACAGAACAGAACACGCCCCTACCTGAAGTTGTTGCAGAGAACACAATAGAACAACAGAACAGAACACGCCCCTACCTGAAGTTGTTGCAGAGAACACAATAGAACAATAGAACAACAGAACAATAGAACAACAGAACAATAGAACAACAGAACAGAACACGCCCCTACCTGAAGTTGTTGCAGCCCAGCACCACTCCTACAATGTTCTTTCCGATGTCGTGGACGTCTCCCTTCACTGTGGCCAACACTATGGTGCCCTGGTAGGGGTCCTAACAGGGGGGTATAGATCATTACTGTAGAGCTGTGATGAATCAGTCCCTTCACTATGGTGCCCTGGTAGGGGTCCTAACAGGGGGGTATAGATCATTACTGTAGAGCTGTGATGAATCAGTCCCTTCACTATGGTACTCTGGTAGGGGTCCTAACAGGGGGGTATAGATCATTACTGTAGAGCTGTGATGAATCAGTCCCTTCACTATGGTACTCTGGTAGGGGTCCTAACAGGGGGGTATAGATCATTACTGTAGAGCTGTGATGAATCAGTCCCTTCACTATGGTACTCTGGTAGGGGTCCTAACAGGGGGGGGTATAGATCATTACTGTAGAGCTGTGATGAATCAGTCCCTTCACTATGGTACTCTGGTAGGGGTCCTAACAGGGGGGGGTATAGATCATTACTGTAGAGCTGTGATGAATCAGTCCCTTCACTATGGTACCCTGGTAGGGGTCCTAACAGGGGGGTATAGATCATTACTGTAGAGCTGTGATGAATCAGTCCCTTCACTGGTCACTGGTAGGGGTCCTAACAGGGGGGTATAGATCATTACTGTAGAGCTGTGGAATCAGTCCCTTCACTGGTAGGGGTCCTAACAGGGGGGGGTATAGATCATTACTGTAGAGCTGTGATGAATCAGTCCCTTCACTATGGTGCCCTGGTAGGGGTCCTAACAGGGGGGTATAGATCATTACTGTAGAGCTGTGATGAATCAGTCCCTTCACTATGGTACCCTGGTAGGGGTCCTAACAGGGGGGGGTATAGATCATTACTGTAGAGCTGTGATGAATCAGTCCCTTCACTATGGTACCCTGGTAGGGGTCCTAACAGGGGGGTATAGATCATTACTGTAGAGCTGTGATGAATCAGTCCCTCAGTCCCTTCACTGTGGTGCCAACACATGGAAACCTCCCTGGTAGGGGTCCATAAAGGGGGGTGATAGATCATTACTGAGACTGTGATTCATCCCTTCACGTGGCCTGACTTTATCACCTGTTAGGGACAGACGGACGGACGGGGGTATAGACATTACTGTAGAGGTGTGATGAATCAGTCCCTTCACTATGGTGCGGACTGGTCCCCCTAGACAGACAGGGGTATAGATCATTACAGGTAGAGTGATGAATCAGTCCCAGACTATGGTACAGGTCCCCCAGACAGACAGGGGACAGATCATCACTGACAGAGACAGACAGTGACAGATCAGTCCCTTCACTAGGGTACAGGTCTTCCCCCAGACAGGAGGATAGATCTTACTGTAGAGCTGTGAGTAGAATCAGTCCCTTCTCCATGAAGGGTTATCAGGTGGGCGACAACCTCTTCATCACACGTGCTGACTTTATCACCTGTGATGAGATGGGGAGACAGAAACACACTGTAGACAGACAGACGGACGGATCTCTTCCCCCGGACAGACGGACGGACGGGAGAGACCCCTATGAGGATCTCCTCTGTAGATCTCTTCCCCCTACCTGAGGATATCTCTTCCCCCTACCTGAGGATATCTCTTCCCCCTACCTGAGGATACTTCCCCCTACCTGAGGATATCTCTTCCCCCTACCTGAGGATATCTCTTCCCCCCACCTGAGGATATCTCTTCCCCCTACCAGAGGATATCTCTTCCCCCCTACCTGAGGATATCTCTTCCCCCTACCTGAGGATATCTCTTCCCCCTACCTGAGGATATCTCCCCCCCTACCTGAGGATATCTCTTCCCCCTACCTGAGGATATCTCTTCCCCCTACCTGAGGATATCTCTTCCCCCTACCTGAGGATATCTCTTCCCCCTACCTGAGGATATCTCTTCCCCCTACCTGAGGATATCTCTTCCCCCTACCTGAGGATATCTCTTCCCCCTACCTGAGGATATCTCTTCCCCCTACCTGAGGATATCTCTTCCCCCTACCTGAGGATCTCTCTTCCCCCTACCTGAGGATCTCTCTTCCCCCTACCTGAGGATCTCTCTTCCCCCTACCTGAGGATATCTCCCCCTACCTGAGGATATCTCTTCCCCCTACCTGAGGATCTTCTTCCCCCTACCTGAGGATCTCTCTCCTCTCCTCTCCTCCATATCTTCCCCCTCACCTGAGGATCTCTCTTCCCCCTACCTGAGGATCTCTCTCTCCTCTCCTCTCCTCCATATCTTCCCCCTACCTGAGGATCTCTCTCTTCCCCCTACCTGAGGATCTCTCTCTCCTCCTATCTCTCCTCCATATCTTCTTCCCCCTACCTGAGGATCTCTCTTCCCCCTACCTGAGGATCTCTCTCTCCTCTCCTCCATATCTTCCCCCACCTGAGGATCTCTCTTCCCCCTACCTGAGGATCTCTCTCTCCTCTCCTCTCCATATCTTCCCCCTACCTGAGGATCTCTCTTCCCCCTACCTGAGGATCTCTCTCTCTCCTCTCCTCCATATCTTCCCCCTACCTGAGGATCTCTCTTCCCCCTACCTGAGGATCTCTCTCTCCTCTCCTCCATATCTTCCCCCTACCTGAGGATCTCTCTTCCCCCTACCTGAGGATCTCTCTCCTCTCCTCCATATCTTCCCCCTACCTGAGGATCTCTCTTCCCCCTACCTGAGGATCTCTCTCCTCTCCTCCATATCTTCCCCTACCTGAGGATCTCTCTTCCCCCTACCTGAGGATCTCTCTCTCCTCTCCTCCATATCTTCCCCCTATCTGAGGATCTCTCCTCTCCCTCCCCTCCATATCTTCCCCCTCACCTGAGGATCTCTCCTCTCCTCTCCTCCATATCTTCCCCCTCACCTGAGGATCTCTCCTCTCCTCTCCTCCATATCTTCCCCCTCACCTGAGGATCTCTCTCTCCTCTCCTCCATATCTTCCCCCTCACCTGAGGATCTCTCCTCTCCTCCCCTCCATATCTTCCCCTCACCTGAGGATCTCTCCTCTCCTCCCCTCCATATCTTCCCCTCACCTGAGGATCTCTCCTCTCCCCCTCCATATCTTCCCCCTCACCTGAGGATCTCTCCTCTCCTCCCCTCCATATCTTCCCCCTCACCTGAGGATCTCTCCTCTCCTCCCCTCCATATCTTCCCCCTACCTGAGGATCTCTCCTCTCCTCTCCTCCATATCTTCCCCCTACCTGAGGATCTCTCCTCTCCTCTCCTCCATATCTTCACCCCTCACCTGAGGATCTCTCTCTCCTCTCCTCTCCTCCATATCTTCCCCCTCACCTGAGGATCTCTCTCTCTCTCCTCTCCTCCATATCTTCCCCCCCTACCTGAGGATCTCTCTCTCCTCTCCTCTCTCCTCCATATCTTCCCCCCCTACCTGAGGATCTCTCTCTCCTCTCCTCTCCTCCATATCTTCCCCCCCTCACCTGAGGTAGGAACATCTTCCCAGCTCCAAACAGGTCTCCCACCACCTTCATGCCGTTCATCAGGGGCCCCTCGATGACGTGTAGGGGCCTCGGATAGAGTTCAGCCTGGGACCTCGCCTCCTCTGTGTCCTCTACCACATACTTATCTATACCCTGGAAAGAGCGAGAGAGACAGAGAAGGAATATTGATAGCAATTGTGATGGAGAAAGAGAGAGAGTTGTACCTTAAATGTATCTGTACAGTTTTGACCAGAACCATTTTTCTAGACATAACTGAAAATAGCTTGGTCCCTGCAGTATATGATCAGTAGAGAAAGGGACAATAACTTGGTACCTGCATGCCACTAACCTTGATGAGCCCATACTATACTAACCTTGATGAGCCCATACTATACTAACCTTGATGAGCCCATACTATACTAACCTTGATGAGCCCATACTATACTAACCTTGATGAGCCCATACTATACTAACCTTGATGAGCCCATACTATACTAACCTTGATGAGCCCATACTATACTGACCTTGATGAGCCCATACCATACTAACCTTGATGAGCCCATACTATACTAACATTGATGAGCCCATACCATATTAACCTTGATGAACCCATACCATACTAACCTTGATGAGCCCATACCATACTAACCTTGATGAGCCCATACTATACTAACCTTGATGAGCCCATACTATGCTAACCTTGATGAGCCCATACTATACTAACCTTGATGAGCCCATACCATACTAACCTTGATGAGCCCATACTATACTAACCTTGATGAGCCCGTACCATACCAACCTTGATGAGCACATACTATACTAACCTTGATGAGCCCTTACTATACTAACCTTGATTAGCCCATACTATACTAACCTTGATGAGCCCATACTCCAGCCTCTCTCCTACTAACATTGATGAGCCCATACTCCAGCCTCTCTCCTACTAACCTTGATGAACCCATACTATACTAACCTTGATGAGCCCATACTCCAGCCTCTCTCCTACTAACCTTGATGAGCCCATTCTCCAGCCTCTCTCCTACTGACCTTGATGAGCCCATTCTCCAGCCTCTCTCCTACTAACCTTGATGAGCCCATACTATACTAACCTTGATGAGCCCATACTATACTAACCTTGATGAGTCCGTACCATACCAACCTTGATGAGCCCATACTATACTAACCTTGATGAGCCCATACTATACTAACCTTGATGAGCCCATACTATACTAACCTTGATGAGCCCATACTATACTAACCTTGATGAGCTCCAGCCTACTCCTACTAACCTTGATGAGCCCATACTATACCAACCTTGATGAGTCAATACCATACCAACCTTTGAGCCCATACTATACTAACCTTGATGAGCCCATACTATACTAACCTTGATGAGCCCATACTCCAGCCTCTCCTCCACTGTTACTACTCATCTGTCAGACCACCTTCTTCCCTCCTTTGGCACAGCTCTGAAAACCAGGATTCTCTTCAGAGGGGATCATACACTGTACAGGGATCAGGTAACCCCAGCGAGCAGAGACATACAGCCACAGAGTTACAGGACATGTACTGTGTTAACCAGGTGGACCAGTATGTACCCGTTTATACAGACCAGAATGTAACCAGGTACTGCACCTGTTCTCATACAGCAGAATGTGTACTGTGTTAACCAGGTGGACCAGTATGTACTGTGTTAACCAGATGGACCAGTATGTACTGTGTTAACCAGATGGACCAGTATGTACTGTGTTAACCAGATGGACCAGTATGTACTGTGTTAACCAGATGGACCAGTATGTACTGTGTTAACCAGATGGACCAGTATGTACTGTGTTAACCAGATGGACCAGTATGTACTGTGTTAACCAGATGGACCAGTATGTACTGTGTTAACCAGATGGACCAGTATGCACCTGTTTATACAGCAGAATATGTACTGTGTTAACCAGATGGACCAGTATGTACTGTGTTAACCAGATGGTACTGTGTTAACCAGATACCAGTGTACTGTGTTAACCAGATGGACCAGTATGTACTGTGTTAACCAGATGGACCAGTATGTACTGTGTTAACCAGGTGGACCAGTATGTACTGTGTTAACCAGATGGACCAGTACCTGTTTATACCAGTGGACCAGTATGTACTGTGTTAACCAGGTGGACCAGTATGTACTGTGTTAACCAGGTGTAGCCCTGTGTTAACCAGGTGGACCAGTATGTACTGTGTTAACCAGGTGGACCAGTATGTACTGTGTTAACCAGGTGGACCAGTATGTACTGTGTTAACCAGGTGGACCAGTATGTACTGTGTTAACCAGGTGGACCACCATGTACTGTGTTAACCAGGTGGACCAGTATGTACTGTGTTAACCAGGTGGACCAGTATGTACTGTGTTAACCAGGTGGACCAGTATGTACTGTGTTAACCAGGTGGACCAGTATGTACTGTGTTAACCAGGTGGACCAGTATGTACTGTGTTAACCAGGTGGACCAGTATGTACTGTGTTAACCAGGTGGACCAGTATGTACTGTGTTAACCAGGTGGACCAGTATGTACTGTGTTAACCAGGTGGACCAGTATGTACTGTGTTAACCAGATGGACCAGTATGTACTGTGTTAACCAGGTGGACCAGTATGTACTGTGTTAACCAGGTGGACCAGTATGTACTGTGTTAACCAGGTGGACCAGTATGTACTGTGTTAACCAGGTGGACCAGTATGTACTGTGTTAACCAGATGGACCAGTATGTACTGTGTTAACCAGATGGACCAGTATGTACTGTGTTAACCAGATGGACCAGTATGTACTGTGTTAACCAGGTGGACCAGTATGTACTGTGTTAACCAGGTGGACCAGTATGTACTGTGTTAACCAGGTGGACCAGTATGTACTGTGTTAACCAGGTGGACCAGTATGTACTGTGTTAACCAGGTGGACCAGTATGTACTGTGTTGACCAGGTGGACCAGTATGTACTGTGTTAACCAGGTGGACCAGTATGTACTGTGTTAACCAGATGGACCAGTACGTACCTGTTTATACAGGATATGTACTGTGTGTAAAGCACAAACCTGTTGTTGGATATGTACTGTACTGTGTAAAGCATACACCGGTGCCTTCGGGAAAGTATTCAGACCCCTCGACTTTTTCCACATTTTGTTACGTTACAGCCTTATTCTAAATTGTATTGTTTATTTTCCTCATCAATCTACACACAATACCCCATAATGACAAAGCAAAAACAGTATAGAAATGTTTGCAAATTTATATATATATTTTTTTATATATATATATATTTATTTACATAAGTATTCAGACCCTTTACTCAGTACTTTGTTGAATCACCTTTGTCAGTGATTACAGCCTAGAGTCTTCTTGGGTATGACACGACAAGCTTGGCACACCTGTATTTGGGGAGTTTCTCCCATTCTTCTCTGCAGATCCGCTCAAGCTCTGTCAGGTTGGATGGGGAGTGTTGCTTCACAGCTATTTTCAGGTTTCTCCAGAGATGTTCGATCGGGTTCAAGTCCGGGCTCTGGCTGGGCCACTCAAGGACAGTCAGAGACTTGTCCCGAAGCCACTCCTGCATTGTCTTAGCTGTGTGCTTAGGGTCGTTGTCCTGTTGGAAGGTGAACCTTCACCCCAGTCTGAGGTCCTGAGCGCTCTGGAGCAGGTTTTCATCAAGGATCTTTCTGTACTTCGCTCCGTTCATCTTTCCCTCGATCCTGACTAGTTTTCCAGTACCTGCTGCTGAGAAACATCCCCACAGCATGATGCTGCCACCACCATGCTTCACCGTAGGGATGGTGCCAGGTTTCCTCCAGATGTGATGCTTGGCATTCAGGCCAAAGAGTTCAATCTTGGTTTCATTAGACCAGAGAATCTTGTTTTTCATGGTCTGAGAGTCTTTAGGTGCCTTTTGACAAACTCCAAGCAGACTGTCATGTGCCTTTTACTGAGGAGTGGTTTCCACCTGGCCACGCTACCATAAAGGCCTAATTGGTGGAGTGCTACAGGGATGGTTGTCCTTCTGGAAGGTTCTCCCATCTCCACAGAGGAACTCTGGAGCTCTGTCGGTTTCTTGGTCCCCTCGCTGACCAAGGCCCTTCTCCCCCGATTGCTCAGTTTGGCCGGGCGGCCAAATTGGTTCCAAACCTCTTCCATTTAAGAATGATGACGTCCCTGTTCTTGGGGACCTTCAGTGTCTTGGTGGTTTCAAACTTCTGTGTTCTTGAGGCCACTGTGTTCTTGCGGACCTTCAATGCTGTTGAAATGTTTTGCTACCCTTTCCCAGATCTGTGCCTCGACACAATCCTGTCTCGGAGCTCAACAGACAATTCCTTCGACCTCATGGCTTGGTTTTTGCTCTGTCATGCAATGTCAACTGTGGGACGTTTTATAGACAGTTGTGTACCTTTCCAAATCATGTCCAATCAATTGAATTTACCACAGGTGGACTCCAATCATCTCAAGGATGATCAATGGAAACAGGATGCAGCTGAGCTCAATTTAGAGTCTCATAGCAAAGGGTCTGAATAGTTATGTAAATAAGGTATTTCTGTTTAACAGATATGCCAACATTTATTTAAAAAAACATTTTACTTTTTCATTATGGGATATTGTGATGTCATTATGGGGTATTGTGATGTCATTATGGGGTATTGTGATGTCATTACTGTGTATTGTGTGTAGATTGATGAGGGGGAAAACAATGTAATCCATTTTAGAATAAGGCTGTAACGTAACAAAATGTGGGAAAAGTCCAGGGGGCTGAATACTTTCCCGAAGGCAATGTACCGGTGTGTACAAGCACAGTAAGTTATACTAGGATATGTACTGTAGTGTGTAAACCATATACCTGTGCGTACAAGCACAGTAAGATATACTAGGATATGTACTGTGGTGTGTAAACCATATACCTGTGTATACAAGCACAGTAAGATATACTAGGATATGTACTGTAGTGTGTAAACCATATACCTGTGCGTACAAGCACAGTAAGATATACTAGGATATGTACTGTAGTGTGTAAACCATATACCTGTGTATACAAGCACAGTAAGATATACTAGGATATGTACTGTAGTGTGTAAACCATATACCTGTGCGTACAAGCACAGTAAGATATACTAGGATATGTACTGTAGTGTGTAAACCAGCACAGTAAGTTATACTAGGATATATACTGTAGTGTGTAAACCATATACCTGTACAGTAAGTTATACTAGGATATGTACTGTAGTGTGTAAAACACAGTAAGTTATACCTGTGTATACATATACCTGTACAGTAAGTTATACTAGGATATGTACTGTAGTGTGTAAACCATATACCTGTACAGTAAGTTATACTAGGATATGTACTGTAGTGTGTAAACCATATACCTGTGTATACAAGCACAGTAAGATATACTAGGATATGTACTGTAGTGTGTAAACCATATACCTGTGCGTACAAGCACAGTAAGATATACTAGGATATGTACTGTAGTGTGTAAACCATATACCTGTGTATACAAGCACAGTAAGATATACTAGGATATGTACTGTAGTGTGTAAACCATATACCTGTGCGTACAAGCACAGTAAGATATACTAGGATATGTACTGTAGTGTGTAAACCATATACCTGTACAGTAAGTTATACTAGGATATGTACTGTAGTGTGTAAACCATATACCTGTACAGTAAGTTATACTAGGATATGTACTGTAGTGTGTAAACCATATACCTGTACAGTAAGTTATACTAGGATATGTACTGTAGTGTGTAAACCATATACCTGTACAGTAAGTTATACTAGGATATGTACTGTAGTGTGTAAACCATATACCTGTACAGTAAGTTATACTAGGATATGTACTGTAGTGTGTAAACCATATACCTGTACAGTAAGTTATACTAGGATATGTACTGTAGTGTGTAAACCATATACCTGTACAGTAAGTTATACTAGGATATGTACTGTAGTGTGTAAACCATATACCTGTACAGTAAGTTATACTAGGATATGTACTGTAGTGTGTAAACCATATACCTGTACAGTAAGTTATACTAGGATATGTACTGTAGTGTGTAAACCATATACCTGTACAGTAAGTTATACTAGGATATGTACTGTAGTGTGTAAACCATATACCTGTACAGTAAGTTATACTAGGATATGTACTGTAGTGTGTAAACCATATACCTGTACAGTAAGATATACTAGGATATGTACTGTAGTGTGTAAACCATATACCTGTACAGTAAGTTATACTAGGATATGTACTGTAGTGTGTAAACCATATACCTGTACAGTAAGTTATACTAGGATATGTACTGTAGTGTGTAAACCATATACCTGTACAGTAAGTTATACTAGGATATGTACTGTAGTGTGTAAACCATATACCTGTACAGTAAGATATACTAGGATATGTACTGTAGTGTGTAAACCATATACCTGTACAGTAAGTTATACTAGGATATGTACTGTAGTGTGTAAACCATATACCTGTACAGTAAGTTATACTAGGATATGTACTGTAGTGTGTAAACCATATACCTGTACAGTAAGTTATACTAGGATATGTACTGTAGTGTGTAAACCATATACCTGTACAGTAAGATATACTAGGATATGTACTGTAGTGTGTAAACCATATACCTGTACAGTAAGTTATACTAGGATATGTACTGTAGTGTGTAAACCATATACCTGTACAGTAAGTTATACTAGGATATGTACTGTAGTGTGTAAACCATATACCTGTACAGTAAGTTATACTAGGATATGTACTGTAGTGTGTAAACCATATACCTGTACAGTAAGTTATACTAGGATATGTACTGTAGTGTGTAAACCATATACCTGTACAGTAAGTTATACTAGGATATGTACTGTAGTGTGTAAACCATATACCTGTACAGTAAGTTATACTAGGATATGTACTGTAGTGTGTAAACCATATACCTGTACAGTAAGTTATACTAGGATATGTACTGTAGTGTGTAAACCATATACCTGTACAGTAAGTTATACTAGGATATGTACTGTAGTGTGTAAACCATATACCTGTGCGTACAGCAGTAGTTTCTCTGTGGCCTCCGGGTCTTTGTTCCAGATAAGGTTCTCACACATAAGCAGGAGCTCCTTGTCGATATCATCATAGACAGGCAGGCTGCCAGCGTTCACTATGCCCATGTCCATACCGTCCTATAGGAGACAGCAGGACAACAGGGTTACTCATGCAGGGATAACGTAGTAGGGCCGCTAGCTGGCTAGATGTCGATAGCCACTGGCTAACGTAGTAGGGCCGGTAGCTGGCTAGATGTCGATAGCCACTGGCTAACGTAGTAGGGCCGCTAGCTGGACTAGATGTCGATAGCCACTGGCTAACGTAGTAGGGCCGCTAGCTGGCTAGATGTCGATAGCCACTGGCTAACGTAGTAGGGCCGCTAGCTGGCTAGATGTCGATAGCCACTGGCTAACGTAGTAGGGCCGCTAGCTGGCTAGATGTCGATAGCCACTGGCTAACGTAGTAGGGCCGCTAGCTGGCTAGATGTCGATAGCCACTGGCTAACGTAGTAGGGCCGCTAGCTGGCTAGATGTCGATAGCCACTGGCTAACGTAGTAGGGCCGCTAGCTGGCTAGATGTCGATAGCCACTGGCTAACGTAGTAGGGCCGCTAGCTGGCTAGATGTCGATAGCCACTGGCTAACGTAGTAGGGCCGCTAGCTGGCTAGATGTCGATAGCCACTGGCTAACGTAGTAGGGCCGCTAGCTGGCTAGATGTCGATAGCCACTGGCTAACGTAGTAGGGCCGCTAGCTGGATAGATGTCGATAGCCACTGGCTAACGTAGTAGGGCCGCTAGCTGGCTAGATGTCGATAGCCACTGGCTAACGTAGTAGGGCCGCTAGCTGGCTAGATGTCGATAGCCACTGGCTAACGTAGTAGGGCCGGTAGCTGGCTAGATGTCGATAGCCACTGGCTAACGTAGTAGGGCCGCTAGCTGGCTAGATGTCGATAGCCACTGGCTAACGTAGTAGGGCCGCTAGCTGGCTAGATGTCGATAGCCACTGGCTAACGTAGTAGGGCCGCTAGCTGGCTAGATGTCGATAGCCACTGGCTAACGTAGTAGGGCCGCTAGCTGGCTAGATGTCGATAGCCACTGGCTAACGTAGTAGGGCCGGTAGCTGGCTAGATGTCGATAGCCACTGGCTAACGTAGTAGGGCCGGTAGCTGGCTAGATGTCGATAGCCACTGGCTAACGTAGTAGGGCCGGTAGCTGGCTAGATGTCGATAGCCACTGGCTAACGTAGTAGGGCCGGTAGCTGGCTAGATGTCGATAGCCACTGGCTAACGTAGTAGGGCCGGTAGCTGGCTAGATGTCGATAGCCACTGGCTAACGTATTAGGGCCGGTAGCTGGCTAGATGTCGATAGCCACTGGCTAACGTAGTAGGGCCGGTAGCTAGCTAGATGTCGATAGCCACTGGTTACCGTCGTAGGGCCGCTAGCTGGCTAGATGTCGATAGCCACTGGCTAACGTAGTAGGGCCGCTAGCTAGCGTTCAACCTACCTTGACGGCGCAGTTTAGGAAGGTTCATTCTACCTTGATGGCGAGGTAGAGGAAGGCTCCACCTACCTTGATGGTGTGGTAGAGGAAGGCTCCACCTACCTTGATGGCGTGGTAGAGGAAGGCTCCACCTACCTTGATGGCGTGGTAGAGGAAGGCTCCATGCATGGCCTCTCTGATGACCTCCATGCCTCTGAAGGAGAAGGACAGGTTGGACAGGCCTCCACTGATCCTGGCCCCAGGCAACAACTCCTGTAGAGAATATATATATATATATATAAATATAATATACTGTTAAAAGGTCAGGTTGATCCTGACCCAAGGTAAAGACTCCTGTAGAGAATATATATATTATATACTGTTAAAAGGTCAGGTTGATCCTGGCCCCAGGTAAAGACTCCTGTAGAGAATATATATAAATATTATATAGTGTTAAAAGGTCAGGTTGATCCTGACCCCAGGTAACGACTCCTGTAGAGAATATATATATTATATAGTGTTAAAAGGTCAGGTTGATCCTGACCCCAGGTAACGACTCCTGTAGAGAATATATATATTATATAGTGTTAAAAGGTCAGGTTGATCCTGACCCCAGGTAACGACTCCTGTAGAGAATATATATCATTATTATATAGTGTTAAAAGGTCAGGTTGATCCTGACCCCAGGTAACGACTCCTGTAGAGAATATATATAAATATTATATAGTGTTAAAAGGTCAGGTTGATCCTGACCCCAGGTAACGACTCCTGTAGAGAATATATATCAATATTATATAGTGTTAAAAGGTCAGGTTGATCCTGACCCCAGGTAACAACTCCTGTAGAGAATATATATCAATATTATATACTGTTAAAATGTCAGGTTGATCCTGACCCCAGGTAATGACTCCTGTAGAGAATATTATATACTGTTAAAAGGTCAGGTTGATCCTGACCCCAGGCAACGACTCCTACAGTACAGCCTTGAAGCCCTCACTGCCATGCCTGTTGTTTGAAATCCCCCTGAGGTGAGATGTAATCTCCTTTCCCAGAAGACCCTGGAGGGCTGGGTGCTGTAACATCACCACTGATGTGGATACAGAAAGACGACACAGTCCCAGAGAAATCCCTTGCGCTCTGTCTAGTGACCACATTTAGACGAACAGTCCCAGATTCCCCGGAGCGTGACAACAGGCGTTAGTGACCACGTTTAGCAGAAAGATGACACAGTCCCAGAGAATTCCCCGGAGCGTGACAACAGGAAGCAGTGTTAGTGACCTCGTTTAGCAGAAAGACGACACAGTCCCAGAGAAATCCCCGGAGCGTGACAACAGGAAGCCGCGTTAGTGACCGAGTTTAGCAGAAACACGACACGGGTCTCAACTGACCTTAATGAGCCTGGTGGCTCTGATGAAGTTGATGGCGTACTCGCTGTGTTCCTCCATGCCCGTGCCGATGGTCAGGATGTTGGGGTCAAAGATGATGTCGTTGGGGTCAAAGCCCACTTGAGTTACCAGGAGGCGATAGGCTCTGCTGCAGATGTCGACCTTGCGCTCTGTCTCGGTAGCCTGTAGGAAACCAGAGAAGACAGCTGTTTCAAGGCCTTGGTTGTTTCCCGGTCTTTAATCCATGAGGTAACGGGATCCAAACCCCTGTCGTAGGAGAAGTGTTGCAGTCTGCCAAGCACCCATAACCCACAGCAGCACAGGATGGAACCCTTCCCCACCTACCGCTTACATCCTGTCCCCCCCTCTAGGAATGTACAGGGGCAACAAACAGTATGTGAACCCTTCCCCACCTACCACTTACATCCTGAACCCTTCCCCACCTACCACTTACATCCCCCCCCTCTAGGAATGTACAGGGGCAACAAACAGTATGTGAACCCTTCCCCACCTACCACTTACATCCTGTCCCCCCCTCTAGGAATGTACAGGGGCAACAAACAGTATGTGAACCCTTCCCCACCTACCCCACCTAGGGGCCAAACAGTATGTGAACCCTTCCCCATCCTACATCCTGCCCCCCTCTAGGAATGTACAGGGGCAACAAACAGTATGTGAACCCTTCCCCACCTACCACTTACATCCTACATCCTGCCCCCCTCTAGGAATGTACAGGGGCAACAAACAGTATGTGAACCCTTCTACCACTTCCCCACCTACCACTTACATCCTGCCCCCCCCCCTCTAGGAATGTACAGGGGCAACAAACAGTATGTGAACCCTTCGGAAATATCTGGATTTCTGCATGAATTGGTCATACAATTTGATCTGATCTTCATCTAGGTCACAACAACAGACAAACACAGTCTGCTTAAACTAATAGCACACAAACAATTATATGTTTTCATGTCTTTATGGAACACAGCGTGTAAACATTCACAGTGCAGGATGGGAAAAGTAGGTGAACCCTTGGATTTAATAACTGGTTGACCCTCCTTTGGCAGTAAAAACCTCAACTAAACGTTTTCTCTAGTTGTGGATCAGACCTGCACAACGGTCAGGAGGAACTTTGGACCATTCCTCTTTACAAAACTGTTTCAGTTCTACAATATTCTTGGGATGTCTGGTATGAACTGCTCTCTTGAGGTCATGCCACAGCATCTCAATCGGGTTGAGGTCAGGACTCTGAGGTCTGACTGGGCCACTCCGGAAGGTCAGGACTCTGACTGGGCCACTCCAGAAGGTCAGGACTCTGACTGGGCCACTCCAGAAGGTCAGTACTCTGACTGGGCCACTCCAGAAGGTCAGGACTCTGACTGGGCCACTCCAGAAGGTCAGGACTCTGACTGGGCCACTCTTTACAAAGGTCAGTTCTACAATATTCTGACTGGGCCACTCCAGAAGGTCAGGACTCTGACTGGGCCACTCCAGAAGGTCAGTACTCTGACTGGGCCACTCCAGAAGGTCAGGACTCTGACTGGGCCACTCCAGAAGGCATATTTTCTTCTGTTGAAGCCATTCTGTTGTTGACTTACTTCTGTGTTTTGGGTCATTGTCCTGTTGCATCACCCAACTTCTGTTGCGCTTAAATTGGCGGACAGATAGCCTAACATTCTCCTGCAAATGGCCTTGATAAACTTGGGAATTCATTTTTCCGTTGATGATAGCAAGTAGTCCAGGCCCTGAGGCAGCAAAGCAGCCCCAAACCATGATGCTCCCTCCACCATACTTTACAGTTGTGATGAGGTTTTGATGTTGGGTGTGACTTTTTTTCTCCACACATAGTGTTGTGTTCCTTCCAAACAACTCAACTGTAGTTCCATCTGTCCACAGAATATTCTGCCAGTAGCGCTGTGGAACATCCAGGTGCACTTTTGCAAACTTCAGACGTGCAGCAATGGGTTTTTTGGACAGCAGTGGCTTCTTCCGTGGCGTCCTCCCATGAACACCATTCTTGTTTAGTGTTTTACGTATCGTAGACTCGTCAACAGAGATGTTAGCATGTTCCAGAGATTTCTGTAAGTCTTTAGCTGACACTCTAGGATTCTTCTTAACCTCATTGAACATTCTGCGCTGTGCTCTTGCAGTCATCTTTGCAGGACGGCCACTCAGGGAGAGTAGCAACAGTGCTGACCTTTCTCCATTTATAGACACTTGGTCTTAGTGGACTGATGAACATCAAGGCTTTTAGAGATACTTTTGTAACCCTTTCCAGCTTTATGAAGGTCAACAATTCTTCATCTTAGGTCTTCTGAGGTCTCTTCTGTTTGAGGCCTGGGTCACATCAGGCAATGCTTCTTGTGAACAGCAAACTAACATTTTGTGAGTGTTTTTTATACTTCTAGGCAGCTCTAACCAACATCTCCAATCTCATCTCATTGATTGGACTCCAGGTTAACTGACTCCTGACTCCAGGTTAACTGACTCCTGACTCCAGGTTAACTGACTCCTGACTCCAGGTTAACTGACTCCTGACTTGTTAACTGACTCCTCCAGGTTAACTGACTCCTGACTGACTCCAGGTTAACTGACTCCTGACTCCAGGTTAACTGACTCCTGACTCCAGGTTAACTGACTCCTGACTCCAGGTTAACTGACTCCTGACTCCAGGTTAACTGACTCCTGACTCCAGGTTAACTGACTCCTGACTCCAGGTTAACTGACTCCTGACTCCAGGTTAACTGACTCCTGACTCCAGGTTAACTGACTCCTGACTCCCTGACTCCAGGTTAACTGACTCCTGACTCCATGTTAACTGACTCCTGACTCTCCAGGTTAACTGACTCCTGACTCCAGGTTAACTGACTCCTGACAGGTTAACTGACTCCTGACTCCAGGTTAACTGACTCCTGACTCCAGGTTAACTGACTCCTGACTCCAGGTTAACTGACTCCTGACTCCAGGTTAACTGACTCCTGACTCCAGGTTAACTGACTCCTGACTCCAGGTTAACTGACTCCTGACTCCAGGTTAACTGACTCCTGACTCCAATTAGCTTTAGGAGAAGTCATTAGACTAGGGGGGGTTCACATACCTTATCCAACCTACAGTGTGAATGTTTAAATGTTGTATTCAATATAGACAAGAAAAATACAATAATTTGTGTGTTATTACTTTAAGCGCACTGTGTTTGTCTATTGTTGTGACCTAGATGAAGATCAGATCAAATTTGATGACCAATTTACACATAAATCCAGGTATTTCCGAAGGGTTCACATACTGTTTGTTGCCACTGCATACTCCTCTCCTTTCCAGCTGTCAGTCTCACCTGACCATAACCACCACGGCAGCCCCGTAGCGTCTGACAGTCTCACCTGACCCTCCTCGTCGAAGGCCATAACCACCACGGCAGCCCCGTAGCGTCTGACAGTCTCACCTGACCCTCCTCGTCGAAGGCCATAACCACCACGGCAGCCCCGTAGCGTCTGACAGTCTCACCTGACCCCTGACCATCTGACAGTCTCACCTGACCCTCCTCGTCGAAGGCCATAACCACCACGGCAGCCCCGTAGCGTCTGACAGTCTCACCTGACCCTCCCGTCGAAGGCCATAACCACCACGGCAGCCCCGTAGCGTCTGACAGTCTCACCTGACCCTCCTCGTCGAAGGCCATAACCACCACGGCAGCCCCGTAGCGTCTGACAGTCTCACCTGACCCTCCTCGTCGAAGGCCATAACCACCACGGCAGCCCCGTAGCGTCTGACAGTCTCACCTGACCCTCCTCGTCGAAGGCCATAACCACCACGGCAGCCCCGTAGCGTCTGACAGTCTCACCTGACCCTCCTCGTCGAAGGCCATAACCACCCACGGCAGTCTCAGCCCCATAACCACCACGGCAGCCCCGTCTGACAGTCTCACCTGACCCTCCTCGTCGAAGGCCATAACCACCACGGCAGCCCCGTAGCGTCTGACAGTCTCACCTGACCCTCCTCGTCGAAGGCCATAACCACCACGGCAGCCCCGTAGCGTCTGACAGTCTCACCTGACCCTCCTCGTCGAAGGCCATAACCACCACGGCAGCCCCACTGACAGTCTCACCTGACCCTCCTCGTCGAAGGCCATAACCACCACGGCAGCCCCAGTCTGACAGTCTCACCTGACCCTCCTCGTCGAAGGCCATAACCACCACGGCAGCCCCCAGCCTGACAGTCTCACCTGACCCTGACCCCTCGTCGAAGGCCATAACCACCACGGCAGCCCCCCCTCACCTGCGTCGAAGGCCATAACCACCACGGACAGTCGTAGCTCGAAGGCTCTAACCACCACGGCAGCCCCGAGCGTCTGAAACTCCTCTCCTCTTCTCCTTCCTTCAGACTGATGCTGTTCACAATACACTTCCCCTGACAACACTTCAGCCCCGCCTTGATCACCTCGAAGTTCGACGAGTCTATACACAGAGGTACCTAGGAGAGGAGAGAGAGAGAGGACACCTGGAAGTTAGACGAGTCTATACACAGAGGTACCTAGGAGAGGAGAGAGAGAGGAGGATTAAGAGGACAACGAGGAGAGGAGAGAGGAGGATAAAGAGGACAACTAGGAGAGGAGAGAGATGAGGATAAAGAGGACAATGAGGAGAGGAGAGAGATGAGGATAAAGAGGACAATGAGGAGAGGAGAGAGATGAGGATAAAGAGGACAACGAGGAGAGGAGAGAGATGAGGATAAAGAGGACAATGAGGAGAGGAGAGAGATGAGTATAAAGAGGACAACGAGGAGAGGAGAGAGAGAGGACACCTGGAAGTTAGACGAGTCTATACACAGAGGTACCTAGGAGAGGAGAGAGAGAGGAGAGAGAGGACACCTGGAAGTTAGACGAGTCGATACACAGAGGTACATAGGAGAGGAGAGAGAGAGGAGGATAAAGAGGACAACGAGGAGAGGAGAGAGATGAGGATAAAGAGGACAACGAGAGGAGAGAGATGAGTATAAAGAGGACAACGAGGAGAGCTGGGTAAGTGACCTTCAGCTTCAGTAAAGGCCTAAAGGACTTATTCTATAGATGAACTCTGTTCTTACAGTGTTTTCCTGCATCTCCAGGCCCTTCAACAACGTGGTTCAGCTTCCTGTAGCTCAGTACATAGTAACATCACCTCTCTGATACAGTATCACAGGAAGTGGTTTAGAAACACCATTAACCGTCGGGAAGCATTCAACAGTACGCAGGTATCTTATCTTTTTGAAATGTCCAGTTGATTCCTACCCTGGCGATGTCAGGCTCGGAGGATATGAGACAGCAGAACCGGGCCATGGCGGCAGGACCCTCCAACATCCCCTCGTCCATGTTGATGTCCAACACCTGGGCTCCCATCTCCACCTGGGTCTTGGCTATGCTCAACGCCTCCTGGAGACAGGCAGGGACCGGGACACAGACAGGGACACAGACAGGGACCGGTTCACAGACAGGGACCGGTTCACAGACAGGGACCGGTTCACAGACAGGGACACAGACAGGGACCGGTTCACAGACAGGGACACAGACAGGGACCGGTTCACAGACAGGGACACAGACAGGGACCAGGGTTCACAGACAGGGACCGGTTCACAGACAGGGACACAGACAGGGACCGGTTCACAGACAGGGACACAGACAGGGACCGGTTCACAGACAGGGACACAGACAGGGACCGGTTCAGACAGACAGGGACCGGTTCACAGACAGGGACACAGACAGGGACCGGTTGACAGACAGGGACACAGACAGGGACCGGTTCACAGACAGGGACACAGACAGGGACCGGGACACAGACAGGGACACAGACAGGAACCGGTTCACAGACGGGGACACAGACAGGGACCGGACACAGACAGGGACACAGACAGGGACCGGTTCACAGACAGGGACCGGTTCACAGACAGGGACACAGACAGGGACCGGTTCACAGACAGGGACACAGACAGGGACACAGACAGGGACCGGTTCACAGACAGGGACCGGTTCACAGACAGGGACCGGTTCACAGACAGGGACCGGTTCACAGACAGGGACACAGACAGGGACCGGTTCACAGACAGGGACACAGACAGGGACCGGTTCACAGACAGGGACCGGTTCACAGACAGGGACACAGACAGGGACCGGTTCACAGACAGGGACACAGACAGGGACACAGACAGGGACCGGTTCACAGACAGGGACCGGTTCACAGACAGGGACACAGACAGGGACCGGTTCACAGACAGGGACACAGACAGGGACCGGTTCACAGACAGGGACCGGTTCACAGACAGGGACACAGACAGGGACCGGTTCACAGACAGGGACACAGACAGGGACACAGACAGGGACCGGTTCAGACAGGGACCAGGGACACAGACCGGTTCACAGACAGGGACACAGACAGGGACCGGTTCACAGACAGGGACACAGACAGGGACCGGTTCACAGACAGGGACCGGGACACAGACAGGGACACAGACAGGAACCGGTTCACAGACGGGGACACAGACAGGGACCGGTTCACAGACAGGGACCGGTTCACAGACAGGGGACACAGACAGGGACACACAGGGACACAGACAGGGACCGGGACACAGACAGGGGGTTCACACAGACAGGGACACAGACAGGGACACAGACAGGGACCGGTTCACAGACAGGGACCGGTTCACAGACAGGGACACAGACAGGGACCGGGACACAGACAGGGACACAGACAGGGACCAGTTCACAGACAGGGACCGGTTCACAGACGGGGACACAGAACATGTTCAGTCAGAGGGTTGTGTTCAATATGCACCAAACACAAGAAGATAGACTGAAACAGGGAGGAACTACCTGAACTTGTCCAATAAGTGATTTTTAGTTTTTGTTTCAAATCGTTTTTGATACGGTGTGCCCTACTGAACATGGCCCTGGTACACCGGACATGGGTATAGGAGATAAGATATTGCTAGCTACAATGACCGGGCCTAGTAGTTAGAGCGTTGGACTAGTAACCGGAAGGTTGCAAGTTCAAACCCCCGAGCTGACAAGGTACAAATCTGTCGTTCTGCCCCTGAACAGGCAGTTAACCCACTGTTCCTAGGCCGTCATTGAAAATAAGAATTTGTTCTTAACTAAATAAAAAGGTAAAATAAGAACATTTTAAAATCTGTATTCGACTGAGTTTTAATTTCGGGTGGAATCACGAGGAGGATAAAAAAAGAGAGACGGTTCACCTCGTAGTTTCCCGACATGATCAGCTTGGCGAACTTCCTTGATCCAGCCACGTTACAACGCTCACCGATGTTGACGAAATTAGTGTACGGACCAATCCTGAATGGCTCCAGACCTGTGGTGAAAAGCTCGTCAGTGGTTTGCTGAGACTATTCATCAGTGCTACGGTGACTGAGAAGGTAAATCTCACAGCAGATCTACTGTAGATTCAGGTCCTCCCGGTCAACGGCATTATATTCATTATTATCTTTAAAAAGAAAAGGCAGAACTGATCCTAGATCAGCACGTCTACTCTGCAAGGCTTTATATAAAATACCAGCCCTGGAACAGCCTGGGCGGACACAGAGCTCATCTAGACTCTTGTCGTTCTACCTGCGAGTAGCATGTAGTCCTGAAAGACGTCAGTAGGGGGCACTCTGGGATGGCAGTGCTTCACTTTCTCAGCAATGGCCCTGAACACACAGAGAGAGATGTATATTAGTTTCATATCTATCAGTCCTATATCTATCAACAATATATCAGTCCTATATCTATAGACAATATATCAGACAATATATCAGTCCTATATCTATAGACAATATATCAGTCCTATATCTATAGACAACATATCAGTCCTATATCTATAGACAGAACTATATCTATAGACAATATATCAGAACTATATCTAGACAATATATCAGTCCTATATCTATAGACAATATATCAGTCCTATATCTATAGACAATATATCAGTCCTATATCTATAGACAATATATCAGAACTATATCTATAGACAGTAGTATAGACAATATATCAGTCCTATATCTATAGACAATATATCAGAACTATATCTATAGACAATATATCAGTCCTATATCTATAGACAATATATCAGTCCTATATCTATAGACAATATATCAGTCCTATATCTATAGACAATATATCAGTCCTATATCTATAGACAATATATCAGTCCTATATCTATAGACAATATATCAGGTCTATATCTATAGACAGTAGTATAGACAATATATCAGTCCTATATCTATAGACAATATATCAGAACTATATCTATAGACAATATATCAGTCCTATATCTATAGACAATATATCAGTCCTATATCTAGACAATATATCAGTCCTATATCTATAGACAATATATCAGTCCTATATCTATAGACAATATATCAGTCCTATATCTATAGACAATATATCAGTCCTATATCTATAGACAATATATCAGTCCTATATCTATAGACAATATATCAGTCCTATATCTATAGACAATATATCAGTCCTATATCTATAGACAATATATCAGTCCTATATCTATAGATAATATATCAGTCCTATATCTATAGACAGTAGTATAGACAATATATCAGTCCTATATCTATAGACAATATATCAGTCCTATATCTATAGACAATATATCAGTCCTATATCTATAGACAGCAGTGTAGACAATATATCAGTCCTATACCTATAGACAATATATCAGTGCTATATCTATAGACAATATATCAGTGCTACATCTATAGACAGCAGTATAGACACTATATCAGTACTATATCTATAGACAGCAGTATAGACACTATATCAGTCCTATATCTATAGACAGCAGTATAGACAATATATCAGTCCTATATCTATAGACAGCAGTATAGACACTATATCAGTCCTATATCTACAGACAGCAGTATAGACAATATATCAGTCCTATATCTATAGACAGCAGTATAGACACTATATCAGTCCTATATCTATAGACAGCAGTATAGACAATATATCAGTCCTATATCTATAGACAGCAGTATAGACAATATATCAGTCCTATATCTATAGACAGCAGTATAGACACTATATCAGTCCTATATCTATAGACAGCAGTATAGACACTATATCCGTTCTATATTGCTGGACAGTAGCTAGTGTCAGAGGACAGAGCAGACGACAGGTCACCTGATGTGTGCAGGAGTCGTTCCACAGCATCCGCCAACCAGATTCACCAGACCATCTGTAGCAAAGTCCTACACAAATAAGAGACAGTCAGTGTAAAAGA
The DNA here is from genome assembly GCF_018296145.1 of Oncorhynchus tshawytscha. NCBI lineage: Eukaryota > Metazoa > Chordata > Actinopteri > Salmoniformes > Salmonidae > Oncorhynchus > Oncorhynchus tshawytscha. The sequence continues at coordinate 55,913 of NW_024609536.1, forward strand.
AAGTGTAATGATACAATAGCTATGGGGTTAAAGGTCAGACTGTCAGCTTTAATTTGAGGGTATTTTCATCCATATCAGGTGACCCGTTTAGAGATTACAGCCGTTTTTGTACATAGCCCCCCCCATTTTATGGGACCAAAAGTATTGGGACAAATTCACTGTGTATTAAAGTAGCCAAGCGTTTAGTATTTGGTCCCATATACCAAGCACACAATCATTACATCACGCTTGTGACTCTATGAACGTGTTGGATGTATTGGCTGTTTGTTTTGGTTGTTTTTCAGATTATTTGGTAATCTGATTAAAATGGTAAATCATGTATAGTGTCATTTTGGATTCACTTTTATTGTGAAAGAGAATAGAATATGTTTCGTAACATTTCTACATTAATGTGGACGCTACCGTGGTTACGGATAATCCTGAATGAATCATGAAGGGTAATGCTTGAGAAAGTTACAGATCACACATCATACCCCCTAAAACATGCTAACCTCTCACCATTACAATAACAGGGGAGGTTAGCATTTTATATCATACCCCCTAAAACATGCTAACCTCTCACCATTACAATAACAGGGGAGGTTAGCATTTTATATCTTAGCCGCTAAAACATGCTAACCTCTCACCATTACAATAACAGGGAGGTTAGCATTTTTATATCATACCTCCCCTAAAACATGCTAACCTCTCACCATTACAATCAGCATTAAATATCATAGCCCTAAAACATGCTAACCTCTCACCATTACAATAACAGGGGAGGTTAGCATTTTATATCATACCCCTAAAACATGCTAACCTCTCACCATTACAATAACAGGGGAGGTTAGCATTTTATATCATACCCCCTAAAACATGCTAACCTCTCACCATTACAATAACAGGGGAGGTTAGCATTTTGGAGGGGTATGATATTTATTAATTTGTCTGAATCAAATCGATAGATCATTCATTGTGTAGACCAGCTATAAATCAATAGATCATTCATTGGGTAGACCAGCTATAAATCAATAAATTGACCTTTAAATGTGAGGCTGTCAACTCCGGGGTCTCATCGTATCCACCGAACGTATTGGGGAGACCTGAAACAAGCAGAGGGTGTGAAAACGGCAGATCGTTGGTTGTGAACACACAGAGAAAAGGTGAGCTAGCTAGATGCTAAGTTGCCGGGTGAGTGGGGGCGGATGGGTGCTGGTTACCTGCATTGGGGTAGCATAAGACGTGAGCCGTTGTGCATTTCCCAATAGCCTGAATAAAAGGCCTCATCTCAGTGGCTCCTAAGGCACAGTTAAGACCAATACTGGAAGAGAAGAACACACTGTATATCAGCCGATTGAGGCCCAGTCTGATGAGGTCAGATATCAGCCTATTGAGGCCCAGTCTGATGAGGTCAGAATAATATACAGTAACATTGTATATCAGCCTATTGAGGCCCAGTCTGATGAGGTCAGAATAGCACAGTAACACTGTATATCAGCCTATTGAGGCCCAGTCTGATGAGGTCAGATATCAGCCTATTGAGGCCCAGTCTGATGAGTTCAGAATAATACACAGTAACACACTCTATATCAGCCTATTGAGGCCCAGTCTGATGAGGTCAGATATCAGCCTATTGAGTCCCAGTCTGATGAGGTCAGAATAAAACAGTAACACATTGTATATCAACCTATTGAGGCCCAGTCTGATGAGGTCAGAATAACACACAGTAACACATTGTATATCAGCCTATTGAGTCCCAGTCTGATGAGGTCAGATATCAGCCTATTGAGGCCCAGTCTGATGAGGTCAGAATAACACAGTAGCACACTGTATATCAACCTATTGAGGCCCAGTCTGAAGCGGTCAGATATCAGCCTATTGAGGCCCAGTCTGATGAGGTCAGATATCAGCCTATTGAGTCCCAGTCTGATGAGGTCAGATATCAGCCTATTGAGGCCCAGTCTGATGAGGTCAGATATCAGCCTATTGAGGCCCAGTCTGATGAGGTCAGATATCAGCCTATTGAGGCCCAGTCTGATGAGGTCAGATATCAGCCTATTGAGGCCCAGTCTGATGAGGTCAGATATCAGCCTATTGAGGCCCAGTCTGATGAGGTCAGATATCAGCCTATTGAGGCCCAGTCTGATGAGGTCAGATATCAGCCTATTGAGGCCCAGTCTGATGAGGTCAGATATCAGCCTATTGAGGCCCAGTCTGATGAGGTCAGATATCAGCCTATTGAGGCCCAGTCTGATGAGGTCAGATATCAGCCTATTGAGGCCCAGTCTGATGAGGTCAGATATCAGCCTATTGAGGCCCAGTCTGATGAGGTCAGATATCAGCCTATTGAGGCCCAGTCTGATGAGGTCAGATATCAGCCTATTGAGGCCCAGTCTGATGAGGTCAGATATCAGCCTGATTGAGGCCCAGTCTGATGAGGTCAGATATCAGCCTATTGAGGCCCAGTCTGATGAGGTCAGATTCATCTCTCTATCAGCCTAACACATTGTATATCAGATTGAAGCCCAGTCTGATGAGTTCAGATATCAGCCTATTGAGGCCCAGTCTGATGAGGTCAGATATCAGCCTATTGAGGCCCAGTCTGATGAGGTCAGATATCAGCCTATTGAGGCCCAGTCTGATGAGGTCAGATATCAACCTATTGAGGCCCAGTCTGATGAGGTCAGATGTTGTAGATTCCATTCATCTCTCTGATGAGGTCAGAATAACACAGTAGCAAACTGTATATCAACCTATTGAGGCCCAGTCTGATGAGGTCAGATGTTGTAGATTCCATTCATCTCTCTGATGAGGTCAGAATAACACAGTAACACATTGTATATCAGCCTATTGAGGCCCAGTCTGATGAGGTCAGATATCAACCTATTGAGTCCCAGCCTGATGAGGTCAGATATCAGCCTATTGAGGCCCAGTCTGATGAGGTCAGATATCAGCCTATTGAGGCCCAGTCTGATGAGGTCAGATATCAGCCTATTGAGGCCCAGTCTGATGAGGTCAGATATCAGCCTATTGAGGCCCAGTCTGATGAGGTCAGATATCAGCCTATTGAGGCCCAGTCTGATGAGGTCAGATATCAGCCTATTGAGGCCCAGTCTGATGAGGTCAGATGTCAGCGTATTGAGGCCCAGTCTGATGAGGTCAGATAGTAACACACTGAGGTCAGATATCAGCGTATTGAGGCCCAGTCTGATGAGGTCAGATATCAGCCTATTGAGGCCCAGTCTGATGAGGTCAGATATCAGCTATTGAGGCCCAGTCTGATGACACAGTAACAGATATCAGCCTATTGAGGCCCAGTCTGATGAGGTCAGATATCAGCCTATTGAGGCCCAGTCTGATGAGGTCAGATATCAGCCTAGTTTGAGGCCCAGTCTGAATGAGGTCAAGATATCAGCGAAATTGAGGCCCAGTCTGATGAGGTCAGATAACAGCCAGTCAGAACAAGTAAAGTGAGGCCCTAGTATTGAAGTCAGATATCAGCGTATTGAGGCCCAGTCTGATGAGGTCAGATATCAGCACTATTGAGGCCCAGTCTGTCCTGAGGTCAGATGTCAGCGATTGAGGCCCAGTCTGAAAGGTCAATCAATCTGTCCTGTATATCAGCCTATTGAGGCCCAGTCTACGATGGTGCCTGATATCTAGAAACACAATCAATCTGTCCTGAGAGATGCGACCAGATCTGAAGTTTGGTGCCTGATATCAAACGGCAGAAACACTTGAATCAATCTGTCCTGAGACAACAACAACAACAACAGGTAGTATTGAAGTCCTGAAGCAGAATGGTGCCACCAGAGGGTCTATGAGGACACACTGATCAATCTGTCCTGAGAGAGTAGGACCACTCCTGTCCACGATGGTGCCTGATATCTAGAAACACAATCAATCTGTCCTGAGAGAGTACGACCACTCCTGTCTACGATGGTGCCTGATATCTAGAAACACAATCAATCTGTCCTGAGAGAGTCGACCACTCCTGTCCACGATGGTGCCTGATATCTAGAAACACAATCAATCTGTCCTGAGAGAGTACGACCACTCCTGTCACGATGGTGCCTGATATCTAGAAACACAAGGCCAATCTGTCCTGATGACCAATCCTGTCCAGATGGTGCCTGATATCTGCCAATCAATCAATCTGTCCTGAGAGTTTACGAACTCCTGTCCACGATGGTGCCTGATATCTAGAAACACAATCAATCAATCTGTCCTGAGAGACGACCACTCCTGTCCACGATGGTGCCTGATATCTAGAAACACAATCAATCTGTCCTGAAGAGTACGACCACTCCTGTCCACGATGGTGCCTGATATCTAGAAACACAATCAATCTGTCCTGAGAGAGTACGACCACTCCTGCCACGATGGTGCCTGATATCTAGAAACACAATCAATCTGTCCTGAGAGAGTACGACCACTCCTGTCCACGATGGTGCCTGATATCTAGAAACACAATCAATCTGTCCTGAGAGAGTACGACCACTCCTGTCCACGATGGTGCCTGATATCTAGAAACACAATCAATCTGTCCTGAGAGAGTAGCGACCACTCCTGTCCACGATGGTGCCTGATATCTAGAAACACAATCAATCTGTCCTGAGAGAGTACGACCACTCCTGTCCTACGATGGTGCCTGATATCTAGAAACACAATCAATCTGTCCTGAGAGAGTAGACCACTCCTGTCCACGATGGTGCCTCCTGTCCACCTGTCCACGATGGATGGTGCCTGATATCTAGAAACACAATCAATCAATGGACCTGAGACAGAGCATGTGTGGTCAAGCAAGTTAGGGAGACATCTAAATCAATGGAAGAAGGAATCTAATTACAAGTGAATTGAGAGTGAGAAAAGGCTACAACAACCAAAGCCAACATGTAGGCTGCTGTTTAGATATAATCTGAATGGAGTCCTGCGTAGCTAACTGTAGTGAGAAGCACAGTAACGTTATGGCTAGCAGCCTCAATCAGCCTCGTTAGCTAACTGTAGGACTGAGAGCTAGCAGCCACGTTAGCTAACGACGGTGGCACAGTAACGTTATGGCAGCCTCAATTAGCCTCGTTAGCTAACTGTAGGACGGTGAGAAGCACAGTAACGTTATGGCTAGCAGCCTCAAAGCCTCGTTAGCTAACTCAACGGTGAGAAGCACAGTAACGTTATGGCTAGCAGCCTCGACCCTAGCTAACTGTAGAACGGTGAGAAGCACAGTAACGTTATGGCTAGCAGCCTCATTAGCTAATATGAGAAGCACAGTAACGTTATGGCTAGCAGCCTCAATTAGCCTCATTAGCTAACTGTAGGACGGTGAGAAGCACAGTAACGTTATGGCTAGCAGCCTCAATTAGTCTCGTTCCTAACTGTAGGAAGGTGAGAAGCACAGTAACGTTATGGCTAGCAGCCTCAATTAGCCTCGTTACCTAACTGTAGGACGGTGAGAAGCACAGTAACGTTATGGCTAGCAGCCTCAATTAGCCTCGTTAGCTAACTGTAGGACGGTGAGAATTTGGAAAACGTTATGGCTAGCAGCCTCAATTAGCCTCGTTAGCTAACTGTAGGACGGTGAGAAGCACAGTAACGTTATGGCTAGCAGCCTCAATTAGCCTCGTTAGCTAACTGTAGGACGGTGAGAAGCACAGTAACGTTATGGCTAGCAGCCTCAATAGCCTCGTTAGCTAACTGTAAGGAAGCACAGTAACGTTATGGCTAGCAGCCTCAATTAGCCTCGTTAGCTAACTGTAGGACGGTGAGAAGCACAGTAACGTTATGGCTAGCAGCCCTCGTTAGCTAACAAAGCCCGTTATGGCTAGCACTGTAGGCTAACTGAGAAGCACAGTAACGTTATGGCTAGCAGCCTCAATTAGTCTCGTTGGCTAACTGTAGGAAGGTGAGAAGCACAGTAACGCTATTGCTAGCAGCCTCAATTAGCCTCGTTAGCTAACAATAGGACGGTGAGAAGCACAGTAACGTTATGGCTAGCAGCCTCAATTAGCCTCATTAGCTAACTGTAGGACGGTGAGAAGCATAGTAACGTTATGGCTAGCAGCCTCAATTAGTCTCGTTAGCTAACTGTAGGACGGTGAGAAGCACAGTAACGTTATGGCTAGCAGCCTCAATTAGCCTCGTTAGCTAACTGTAGGACGGTGAGAAGCACAGTAACGTTATGGCTAGCAGCCTCAGCCTCGTTAGCTAACTGTAGGACGGTGAGAAGCACAGTAACGTTATGGCTAGCAGCCTCATTAGTCTCGTTGGCTAACTGTAGGAAGGTGAGAAGCACAGTCGTTATGGCTAGCAGCCTCAATTAGCCTCGTTGGCTAACTGTAGGACGGCAAGCACAGTAACGTTATGGCTAGCAGCCTCAATTAGCCTCGTTAGCTAACTGTAGGACGGTGAGAAGCACAGTAACGTTATGGCTGGCTAGCAGCCTCAACGTTATGGCTAGCAGCCTCATTAGCCTTAGCTAACTGTAGGACGGTGAAGCACAGTAACGTTATGGCTAGCAGCCTCAATTAGCCTCGTTAGCTAACTGTAGGACGGTGAGAAGCACAGTAACGTTATGGCTAGCAGCCTCATTAGCTAACTGTAGGACGGTGAGAAGCACAGTAACGTTATGGCTAGCAGCCTCAATTAGCCTCGTTACCTAACTGTAGGACGGTGAGAAGCACAGTAACGTTATGGCTAGCCTCAATTGGCCTCGTTAGCTAGCTTCTCTCAGTTTGATGCCGTCAAGACAGGTACCATGTAATCAGACGGAATGATAAACAACAAGAAAGAAGTCTGTCTAGCGCGAGATCACAGTGGTTGTTAACAGTGGTAATTTAACTCAGAAATATACTGGCAAGACACTGACAACAGACAGAATTCATACTTACAAATATAGGTCTGGGTTCGTAGCTCTCTTCAAACAGTTTGTCGATAGCAAACAGTGCTGCCTTTATGACAAGATAAAAATAAACAAATTAAATCGATACATTGATTATGATCAATTGTATAGAAACGTATGTAAAACTAGAATCACATTGATAGAAACTAGATGACAGTCAGTGATGAAGACAGTCAGTGGTGAAGACAGTCAGTGGTGAAGACAGTCAGTGGTGAAGACAGTCAGTGATGAAGACAGCGAGTGAAGAAGAGAAACTAGATGACAGTCAGTGGTGAAGACAGTCAGTGGTGAAGACAGTCAGTGGTGATGACAGTCAGTGGTGAAGACAGTCAGTGGTGAAGACAGCGAGTGATGAAGACAGTCAGTGATGAAGACAGCGAGTGAAGAAGAGAAACTAGATGACAGTCAGTGGTGAAGACAGTCAGTGGTGAAGACAGTCAGTGGTGAAGACAGTCAGTGATGAAGACAGCGAGTGAAGAAGAGAAACTAGATGACAGTCAGTGGTGAAGACAGTCAGTGGTGAAGACAGTCAGTGGTGATGACAGTCAGTGATGAAGACAGTCAGTGGTGAAGAGTCAGTGGTGAAGACAGTCAGTGGTGAAGACAGTCGGTGGTGATGACAGTCAGTGATGAAGACAGCGAGTGAAGAAGAGAAACTAGATGACAGTCAGTGGTGAAGACAGTCAGTGGTGAAGACAGTCAGTGGTGAAGACAGTCAGTGATGAAGACAGTCAGTGGTGAAGACAGTCAGTGGTGAAGACAGTCAGTGGTGAAGACAGTCAGTGATGAAGACAGTCAGTGGTGAAGACAGTCAGTGGTGAAGACAGTCAGTGGTGAAGACAGTCAGTGGTGATGACAGTCAGTGATGATGACAGTCAGTGGTGAAGACAGTCAGTGATGAAGAGAAACTAGATGACAGTCAGTGATGAAGACAGTCAGTGGTGAAGACAGTCAGTGGTGAAGACAGTCAGTGGTGAAGACAGCGAGTGAAGAAGAGAAACTAGATGACAGTCAGTGGTGAAGACAGTCAGTGGTGAAGACAGTCAGTGGTGAAGACAGTCAGTGGTGAAGACAGTCAGTGGTGAAGACAGTCAGTGGTGATGACAGTCAGTGATGATGACAGTCAGTGATGATGACAGTCAGTGATGAAGACAGTCAGTGGTGATGACAGTCAGTGATGATGACAGCGAGTGAAGAGAAACTAGATGACAGTGATGATGACAGTCAGTGATGAAGACAGTCAGTGATGAAGACAGTCAGTGGTGATGAAGACAGTCAGTGAAGACAGTCAGTGATGAAGACAGTCAGTCAGTGATGATGACAGTCAGTGATGAGACAGTCAGTGATGAAGACAGTCAGTGGTGATGACAGTCAGTGATGATGACAGTCAGTGATGATGACAGTCAGTGATGATGACAGTCAGTGATGATGACAGTCAGTGATGACACAGTCAGTGGTGATGAAGACAGCGAGTGAAGAAGAGAAACTAGATGACAGTCAGTGATGAAGACAGCGAGTGACGAAGAGAAACTAGATGACAGTCAGTGATGATGACAGTCAGTGATGAAGACAGTGATGAAGACAGTCAGTGGTGATGATGACAGTCAGTGGTGATGATGACAGTCAGTGATGAAGACAGCGAGTGAAGAAGAGAAACTAGATGACAGTCAGTGGTGATGACAGTCAGTGATGAAGACAGTCAGTGATGAAGACAGTCAGTGATGAAGACAGCGAGTGAAGAAGAGAAACTAGATGACAGTCAGTGATGATGACAGTCAGTGATGATGACAGTCAGTGGTGATGAAGAGAGTCAGTGATGAAGACAGCGAGTGAAGAAGAGAAACTAGATGACAGTCAGTGATGAAGACAGCGAGTGGTGATGAAGACAGTCAGTGATGATGACAGCGAGTGAAGGAGAGAAACTAGATGACAGTCAGTGATGAAGACAGCGAGTGAAGAAGGTGTACCTTGGCGTTGGCCGTGTCAAAGATGGTCTCCACCATGATAATATCCGCTCCTCCATCCAACAGACCCCGGACCTGCTCGGCGTAGGCCTCAGCCAGCTCATCAAAGGCTGAGGGGGGAAGACACAGGACCGCTCAGCACGGTAGCACCATCAGAGAGAGTACTGTCAACTCTGGAGGTTACCAATGGTTTATCAAGAGTCACCTGAGAGGCCTTATAGACCCTGATAGGGTACCAGATACATAGTGTAGGTCTGAGAGGGTAACAGATACATAGTGTAGGTCTGAGAGGGTAACAGATACATAGTGTAGGTCTGAGAGGGTAACAGACACATAGTGTAGGTCTGAGAGGGTAACAGATACATAGTGTAGGACTGAGAGGGTAACAGATACATAGTGTAGGTCTGAGAGGGTAACAGATACATAGTGTAGGTCTGAGAGGGTAACAGATACATAGTGTAGGTCTGAGAGGGTAACAGATACATAGTGTAGGTCTGAGAGGGTAACAGATACATAGTGTAGGTCTGAGAGGGTAACAGATACATAGTGTAGGTCTGAGAGGGTAACAGATACATAGTGTAGGTCTGAGAGGGTAACAGATACATAGTGTAGGTCTGAGAGGGTAACAGATATATAGTGTAGGACTGAGAGGCCTTATAGACCCTGATAGGGTAACAGATACATAGTGTAGGTCTGAGAGGCCTTATAGACCCTGATAGGGTAACAGATACATAGTGTAGGACTGAGAGGCCTTATAGACCCTGAGAGGGTAACAGATACATAGTGTAGGTCTGAGAGGCCTTATAGACCCTGATAGGGTAACAGTTAAGACAGCTATATAGCGCAGGTCTGTAGTGACATGTCACCACTGTAAGGGGCTCTGAAAACACCTGCCATTCTGCCACTTTGCAGTGACATCAGTAGAAAGACAAGGAAGAAGCCTAAGACAACAAGCTGTTCTCTTACTGACGTTCCTGAAGTCTGGTCTTTCCACTGAGGGAGACACAGACAGGGTTTTATTGGTGGGGCCCACGGCCCCTGCCACGTATCTCTTACAACCTGGTAATAAAAAAACAAAGGTTTGTGAGGTACAAACACGGAAATACACATCTATTACACACAATGTTGGCAATGTCAAATAGGGTTGTTTTTTTCCTCCAATGACGATACTTTATCTTTATCAGCTGACCTGTCTGGTTGGTGATGTCATCTGCTGCTTTCCTGGCTATTTCTGCTGACACCTTGTTCATACGATAGGCCTGGGAAAACATCAGGGAGTTAAACAACCCTCTGCTGATACCTTGTTCATACGATAGGCCTGGGAAAACATCAGGGAGTTAAACAACCCTCTGCTGATACCTTGTTCATACGATAGGCCTGGGAAAACATCAGGGAGTCAAACAACCCTCTGCTGATACCTTGTTCATACGATAGGCCTGGGAAAACATCAGGGAGTCAAACAACCCTCTGCTGATACCTTGTTCATACGATAGGCCTGGGAAAACATCAGTCAAACAACCCTCTGCTGATACCTTGGATAGGCCTGGGAAAACATCAGGGAGTCAAACAACCTGAATGATGAGTGTTCAAGTCAAGAGATAGGCCTGGGAAAACATCAGGGAGTCAAATAACCTGAATGAGTGAGTGAGACATTTATTGTGTCAAGTCACCTTTAGGAACCCATCCCTTACTGACGACATGTGATCTGATGTTGCGATAACAGCTTCTGATTGGTGATTTGATGTTGTGATAACAGCTTCTGATTGGGTGATCTGATGTTGCGATAACAGCTTCTGATTGGTGATCTGATATTGCAATAACAGCTTTTGATTGGTGATCTGATATTGCAATAACAGCTTTTGATTGGTGATCTGATATTGCAATAACAGCTTTTGATTGGTGATCTGATGTTGCGATAACAGCTTCTGATTGGTGATCTGATATTGCGATAACAGCTTCTGATTGGTGATCTGATATTGCGATAACAGCTTCTGATTGGTGATCTGATGTTGCGATAACAGCTTCTGATTGGTGATCTGATATTGCAATAACAGCTTTTGATTGGTGATCTGATGTTGCGATAACAGCTTTTGATTGGTGATCTGATGTTGCGATAACAGCTTCTGATTGGTGATCTGATGTTGCGATAACAGCTTTTGATTGGTGATCTGATGTTGCGATAACAGCTTTTGATTGGTGATCTGATGTTGTGATAACAGCTTCTGATTGGTGATCTGATATTGCGATAACAGCTTTTGATTGCTAATCTGATGTTGTGATAACAGCTTTTGATTGGTGATCTGATGTTGCGATAACAGCTTCTGATTGGTGATCTGATAACAGCTTTGATTGGTGATTTGATGTTGTGATAACAGCTTTTGATTGGTGATCTGATGTTGTGATAACAGCTTTTGATTGGTGATCTGATGTTGCGATAACAGCTTCTGATTGGATAACAGCTTGATCTGATATTGCGATAACAGCTTTTGATTGGTGATCTGGTTGATCAGCTTTGATTGGTGATTATTCTAACAGCTTTTGATTGGTGATCTGATGTTGCGATAACAGCTTTTGATTGGTGATCTGATGTTGTGATAACAGCTTCTGATTGGTGATCTGATATTGCGATAACAGCTTTTGATTGGTGATCGGAGTGTTATTCTACAGACCGCCCCACTGACCCGTTCTCTTACCAAGTGTCCCAGTCCGTAGTCGGCTTGGGCGATACAGGTGCTACTGAAAGTGTTGGTCTCAATGATGTCTGCCCCGGCCAGCAGGTATTCCTAGGAACAAACACAAGAGAGGAACGTCAATGCTTATCCACGCAGCAGGGTTTCACCAAACAAAAAGAGGTCATCTCATCCTGTCCGCCCGTCTCTCTCTCCCACAAAAAGACCGAAAATACGTCTCAATAACAGATCAACAATTCTAGGTGCAGGTTAATTATTACTAGGGCGTAACAGACTGGTGCATTTTATTTGACCTTAATTTAACCAGGCAAGTCAGTTAAGAACAAATTCTTATTTTCAATGACTGCCTAGGAACAGTGGGTTAACTGCCTTGTTCAGGGGCAGAACGACAGATTTGTACCTTGTCCGCTCGGGGATTTGAACTTGCAACCTTTCGGTGTGTTGCTGTCCTGGATAATGTGAACCACTCTAACTCCACTCACCGGACCTTGTGCATGTTGTAGGTGACATCACCGTACCTTGTGTATATTGTAGATGACATCACTGTACCTTGTGTATATTGTAGATGACATCACCGTACCTTGTGTATATTGTAGATGACATCACCGTACCTTGTGCATGTTTTTGATGACATCACCGTACCTTGTGTATATTGTAGATGACATCACCGTACCTTGTGAATGTTGTAGATGACATCACCGTACCTTGTGTATATTGTAGATGACATCACCGTACCTTGTGCATGTTTTTGATGACATCACCGTACCTTGTGTATATTGTAGATGACATCACCGTACCTTGTGCATGTTTTTGATGACATCACCGTACCTTGTGTATATTGGAGATGACATCACCGTACCTTGTGCATGTTGTTGATGACATCGCCGTACCTTGTGCATGTTTTTGATGACATCACCGTACCTTGTGTATATTGTAGGTGACATCACCGTACCTTGTGTATATTGTAGATGACATCACCGTACCTTGTGTATATTGTAGATGACATCACCGTACCTTGTGTATATTGTAGATGACATCACTCTGTGTGATGCTCAGCAGGTCGTTGTTGCCCTTCAGGCTGTGGGTGTGGTCTTTAAACTCCTCCCCCCTGAAGTGTTCCTCCTCCAATCGCCTCTCCTGGATCATGGTGCCCATCCCTCCATCTAGTATCATGATCCTCTTCCCCAACAGCTCCCTGAGCTCAGCCTCTAGGGCAGGTCTACTAGGGCCACTACCTGAGGTATGCAACATATTACATGTTAATATGGTTATGACATGTTAAATATGTGCCCTTCCCTCCATCCTAGTATCATGATCTTCTTCCCCAACAGCTCCCTGAGCTCAGCCTCTAGTGAAGCTCTGCAGTTAGCATATTACTTGTTAATATGGTTCTATAAACTGGTTGAGAGAATGCCAGGCTATCATTTAAGGCAAATGGTGGCTCCTTTGAAGAATCTCAAATATAAAATATAGTTTGATTTGTTTAACACTTTTTTTGGTTACTACATGATTCCATATGTGTTATTTCATAGTTGATGTCTTCACTATTATTCTACAATGTAGAAAATAGTAAAAAAATCAAATAAAGAAAACCCCTGGAATGAGTAGGTGTGTCCAAACCTTTGACTGGTACTGTATATATATAATAATATTTCTGTGGAGGGGGGTTGATCTACAAAAGACCCACCAGTTGTCCATTACCGAGATAAGATGTTAGTTAACTCGCTTGTTTACAGGGAAGTGGTTTACACGTGTCAGGCCAACTGGGGTGTATTCATTACGCCTGTTCAGTTGTAAAACGTTTCTTAAAATGGAAACAAACGGAACGGGGATAAGACTTACATTAATTTGTCCAATGGAAACAGTTAGTTACACATTTTGCAACTAAAACGAGAGTTTATATATTCTACAAATTCAGTTCAACTCGAGTTTTCCAAATAACACCAGAGTTTTTATTGGACAAATGCAGGTCCCCTCCCGTTTCGTTTCCGTTAGGTTCTAGAAACGTTTGGTGTCTGACATTATCGACCCATCTAGTTACTATCTATCTATCTCTCTGCCCGTGTTTTGTTAACGTTACTCTACCAGGCAGGGGGACATGCAGACAGCACATGTTGACTAGCTGCTATGTAGCTATCAATCAATCTATCTATCTATGAATGAATAAATAAAAACGTTTGTCATTTAGGGTAGCTGGATGGGAAAATGTCGACCGTTAATTGACGTGGATATGCAGCTAACTAACCAACTGCAACTATCTAGCCAGTCATTGACAGCTGCTAGGCAGCCAGCTCATATCTAAATACTAAACCAGGAAGTTGCAACAGTTTACCTTTTGTTGTTGAACTGTCATATATTGTAGGAGCCATGGCGTTGTAATTCTCCTTCTTCTGCCTGTTTTAACTGCAAAGGAACAAAATGTGCCTGAAGAGAGCAACCAACACTGACCCTGCCGGCGGCCGCTTGTCAACTCAATGTCCATAAATCACTTTCCTCCGTCTGGCGTGGAGGAGCTGCACGCTGCGGAACCACGCTGCACGCTGCGGAACCACGCTGCACGCTGCGGAACCACCACGCTGCACGCTGCGGAACCACCACGCTGCACGCTGCGGAACCACGCTGCACGCTGCGGAACCACGCTGCACGCTGCGGAACCACGCTGCACGCTGCGGACCCACCACGCTGCACGCTGCGGAACCACGCTGCACGGCGGAACCACGCTGCACGCTGCGGAACCACGCAGGCGGAACTACGCTGCACGCTGCGGAACCACTATAGAACCACACGCCGCAGAACCACGCAGGCGCAGGTTTGATTGAGCAACATTCAGGTCCTTCCAGGAGAAGAACGACTACGATATGACGTGCCTGTACCGATCTGATTACATGTTGTAGGTGTCCGCTCTCTGAAAGGGGAACGCTGGTTTGACACAGATTACAAAGCCTTTTATTTAAATAAGGCGTTTAAAATCATGTCTGAAAATGTATTGATTTCGATTGATGTTATTTTATTCGTTACTTGACAAAACCTAGAAAGTAAAACCTGAGGGGAAAAACATGTCCTAAAAGAATCTAAAAGTCCATCTGCCTGTATTGTGCCGTAATCAACAGGTATCACTCGGATATTCAGAACGTCCAGCTAAAACAGAAGAAAAACAACCAAGACGTTTTAATCACAGAGTTTATTTTCTGCTCGTTTGCCTTACACTAGTAACGCTTCATAACTTCAGACTCCACACCGGCTGCTGAGGGGACTAAATGTTGTAGTTTTACCCAGACAAAACAGTTCGTTATTTTACAGTTATATTATTTTTGTTTCTGGCATCAACACACACTAGTTTCTGCCATATCATGAGGCTCTGGGGTGAACGTTTCCCCTAGGTACAGACCTAGGATCAGCTTCCCCTAGGGACAGACCTAGGATCAGCTTCCCCTAGGGACAGACCTAGGATCAGCTTCCCCTAGGGACAGACCTAGGATCAGCTTCCCCTAGGTACAGACCTAGGATCAGCTTCCCCTAGGGACAGACCTAGGATCAGCTTCCCCTAGGGACAGACCTAGGATCAGCTTCCCCTAGGGACAGACCTAGGATCAGCTTCCCCTAGGGACAGACCTAGGATCAGCTTCCCCTAGGTACAGACCTAGGATCAGCTTCCCCTAGGGACAGACCTAGGATCAGCTTCCCCTAGGGACAGACCTAGGATCAGCTTCCCCTAGGGACAGACCTAGGATCAGCTTCCCCTAGGTACAGACCTAGGATTAGCTTCCCCTCCCCCAAGCTTTACACAAAACATTAATGGGGAGAAACGCCAGACTGACTCAAGATCAGTCTTTAGGGGAAACTTGACTCTACTCTAATCATGAAACCCAAATTTTCACTCGTTTTGACAAATAGTACTGCAGTTCTGACATACTGGTAGCCTGGGTGGATTATAATGTAGCCTGGGGGGATTATAATGTAGCCTGGGTGGGATTATAATGTAGCCTGGGTGGATTATAATGTAGCCTGGGTGGATTATATGTATGTGGCCTGGGTGGATTATAATGTAGCCTGGGTGGGATTATAATGTAGTCTGGGGGGATTATAATATAGCCTGGGGGATTATAATGTGGCCTGGGTGGATTATAATGTAGCCTGGGTGGATTATAATGTAGCCTGGGGGATTATAATGTAGCCTGGGTGGGATTATAATGTAGCCTGGGTGGGATTATAATGTGGCCTGGGTGGATTATAATGTAGCCTGGGTGGGATTATAATGTAGTCTGGGGGATTATAATATAGCCTGGGGGGTTTATAATGTAGTCTGGGGTGGATTATAATGTAGCCTGGGGGATTATAATGTAGTCTGGGTGGATTATAATGTAGCCTGGGGGATTATAATGTAGCCTGGGTGGATGTAATTTAGCCTGGGTGGATTATAAAGTAGCCTGGCGAATGTAATGTAGCCTGGGTGGATTATAATGTAGCCTGGGTGGGATTATAATGTAGCCTGGGTGGATTATAATGTAGCCTGGGGGGGGATTATAATGTAGTCTGGGTGAATTATAAAGTAGCCTGGGTGGATTATAATGTAGCCTGGGGAGATTATAATGTAGCCTGTGTGAATTATAATGTAGCCTGGGTGAATTATAATGTAGCCTGGGTGGATTATAATGTAGCCTGGGTGGATTATAATGTAGCCTGGGGGATTATAATGTAGTCTGGGTGGATTATAATGTAGCCTGGGGGATTATAATGTAGCCTGGGTGGGATTATAATGTAGCCTGGGTGGGATTATAATGTAGCCTGGGTGAATTATAATGTAGCCTGGGTGAATTATAATGTAGCCTGGGTGAATTATAATGTAGCCTGGGGGATTATAATGTAGCCTGGGTGGATTATAATGTAGCCTGTAGGGGGGTTATAATGTAGCCTGTGTGGATTATAATGTAGCCTGGGTGGGATTATATTGTAGCCTGGGTGAATGTAATGTAGCCTGGGGGGGGGATTATAATGTAGCCTGGGTGATTATAATGTAGCCTGGGGGATTATAATGTAGCCTGGGTGGATTGTAATGTAGCCTGGGGGGGGATTATAATGTAGCCTGGATTATAATGAGCCTGGGGGATTATAATGTAGCCTGGATAGATTATAATGTAGCCTGGGTGGATTATAATGTAGCCTGGGGGAATTATAATGTAGCCTGGGTGGATTATAATGTAGCCTGGGTGGGATTATAATGTAGCCTGGGTGGTTATAATGTAGCCTGTGTGGATTATAATGTAGCCTGGGTGGGATATATATTGTAACCTGGTGAATTATATGTAGCCTGGGGAATTATAATGTAGCCTGGGGGATTATAATGTAGCCTGGGTGAATTATAATGTAGCCTGGGGGATTATAATGTAGCCTGGGTGGATTGTAATGTAGCCTGGGGGATTATAATGTAGCCTGGGTGGATTATAATGTAGCCTGGGGGATTATAATGTATCCTGGGGGATTATAATGTAGTCTGGGGGGATTATAATGTAGCCTGGGTGAATTATAATGTAGCCTGGGTGAATTATAATGTAGCCTGGGTGGATTATAATGTAGCCTGGGTGGATTATAATGTAGCCTGGGTGGATTATAATGTAGCCTGGGTGGATTATAATTATATTATATAGCCTGGGGGATTATAATGTAGCCTGGGTAGATTATAATGTAGCCTGGGTGGATTATAATGTAGCCTGGGTGGGATTATAAGCCTGGGGGATTATAGCCTGGGTGTGGATTATAATGTAGCCTGGGTGGATTATAATGTAGTCTGGGTGGATTATAATGTAGCCTGGGTGGGATTATAATGTAGCCTGGGGGGATTATAATGTAGCCTGGGGGATTATAATGTAGCCTGGGGGGTTATAATATAGCCTGGGTGGATTATAATGTAGCCTGGGTGAATTATAATGTAGCCTGGGTGAATTATAATGTAGCCTGTGTGAAGTATAATGTAGCCTGGGTGGATTATAATGTAGCCTGGGTGGGGGGGGATTATAATATAGCCTGGGTAGATTATAATGTATCCTGGGGGGGATTATAATGTAGCCTGGGTGAATTATAATGTAGCCTGGGTGAATTATAATGTAGCCTGGCGGGGATTATAATGTAGCCTGGGTGAATTATAATGTAGCCTGGATGGATTATAATGTAGCCTGGATGAATTATAGAGAGAGAGCTGTAGAGATCAGAACTGGCACCAGGCTAGTGTGATCAGATCTGGGACCAGGCTAGTCAGATCAGCTCTGGCACCAGGCTAGTGAGATCAGATCTGGGACCAGGTCAGTGAGATCAGATCTAGGACCAGGCTAGTGAGATCAGATCTGAGACCAGACTAGAGAGATCAGATCTGAGACCAGACTAGAGAGATCAGATCTGTGACCAGGCTGGGTGAGATCAGATCTGAGATCAGATCTGGGACAAGGGTTAGTGAGATCAGATCTGGGACCAGGGTGTGGGATCAGATCTAGGACCAGGCTAGTAAGATCAGGTCTGGGACCAGGCTAGTGAGATCAGATCTGGGACCAGATTGGTGAGATTAGATCTGGGACCAGGCTAGGTGAGATCAGTTCTGGGACTAGGTGAGATCAGATCTGGGACCAGGCTAGGTTAGATCAGATCTGAGATCAGGCTAGAGAGATCAGATCTGGGACCAGGCTGTGGGATCAGATCTGAGTCCAGGCTAGGTTAGATCAGACCTGAGTCCAGGCTAGTGAGATCTGATCTGAGATCAGGCTAGAGAGATCAGATCTGGGACCAGGCTGTGGGATCAGATCTGGGACCAGGCTAGGTTAGATCAGACCTGAGTCCAGGCTAGGTTAGATCAGACCTGAGTCCAGGCTAGGTTAGATCAGATCTGGGACCAGGCTAGGTTAGATCAGACCTGAGTCCAGGCTAGCATACTGTGTCCTTTTTCATTCATTTTAGACACTGAACAGACGAGGCAAAAACGTGTTTTTTATGTACTAATTTAGAAGAGTGCAAACACTGATACAATACAAGCTTCTCATGAATTCACATCTTTAGGTCTCCATAGGTGACTAGCAAATAACTTAGTAGCGCTTCTTATGTGTCAGTTACTTCTTATGTGTCAGTTACTTCTGATGTGTCAGTTACTTCTGATGTGTCAGTTACTTCTTATGTGTCAGTTACTTCTTATGTGTCAGTTACTTCTGATGTCCGTTAATTGTCAGTTACTTCTTATGTGTCAGTTACTTCTTATGTGTCAGTTACTTCTTATGTGTCAGTTACTTCTTATGTGTCAGTTACTTCTGATGTGTCAGTTACTTCTGATGTGTCAGTTACTTCTTATGTGTCAGTTACTTCTTATGTGTCAGTTACATTTGATGTGTATGTTACTTTTAAGTGTAAGTTACTTTTTATGAGTGAGTTACTTTTAAGTGTAAGTTACTTTTTATGAGTGAGTTACTTTTATGTGACTCACATGTAAATTTCACATTTACTGAGTCATAATTTTTTTCTTAATCTAGTGAATGAATCCTGCTCAGTCCTTTGAAATAAATATTTCTCCCTACTCTTTAAACATCATACACTCATGAAACGGCTTTAAAATGCTTTGGAATTTCTCAAAAATATAACTCCCTTTAGTACCGGTCAAAATACGAATCAATTTAGATGTAAATGTGTGGAACAAAATGGGGTGAGACTGACACAAGGTCAGGGTGCATTTCTGGTGTGTGAAGCTAGAGGTCGCTCTCCCCATAGAGGGCCGTGGAGAAGGCAGTGTAGTCCAGAGCCCCTGGGACCCCGTCAGGCCCATTGTACAGGGGCATCCTGGAGATACAGTACTCTGCCTGCTCAGGGGGCAGCTCTCTACGCAGCTCCTCCAGCAGGATGAAGGGCTATGGAAAAGGATACGACACAGAGTGACATTAGTGAACACATTTGAGATGACGTCGTAAAATAAACTTTTAAATAAATTGAGACATGACTTGTCTAGAGAGAGAGAAATTGCTCGAGAGATAAGCATGCACGAGACGGATAAAGGAAAGGGGTGAAAGAGGAAGAGACAGACAGAGACAGAGAGGAAGAGACAGACAGAGACAGAGAGGAAGAGACAGACAGACAGAGAGGAAGAGACAGACAGAGACAGAGACAGACAGACAGAGACAGAGAGGAAGAGACAGACAGAGACAGAGAGGAAGAGACAGACAGAGACAGAGAGGAAGAGACAGACAGAGACAGACAGAGACAGAGAGGAAGTGAGTGAGAGAGACAGAGAGGAAGAGACAGACAGAGACAGAGAGGAAGTGAGTGAGAGAGACAGAGAGGAAGAGACAGACAGAGACAAAGAGGAAGAGACAGACAGAGACAGAGAGGAAGTGAGTGAGAGAGACAGAGAGGACAGAGACAGACAGAGACAGAGAAGGAAGTGAGTGACAGAGAGACAGAGAGGAAGAGACAGACAGAGACAGAGAGGAAGAGACAGACAGAGACAGAGAGGAAGAGACAGACAGACAGACAGAGAGAGGAAGAAGAGACAGAGAGACAGAGAGGAAGAGACAGACAGAGACAGAGAGGAAGGAGTGAGAGAGACAGAGAGGAAGAGACAGACAGAGACAGAGAGGAAGAGACAGAGAGAAGTGAAGAGACAGACAGAGACAGAGAGGAAGAGACAGACAGAGACAGAGAGGAAGAGACAGACAGAGACAGAGAGGAAGAGACAGACAGAGACAGAGAGGAAAGAGACAGACAGAGACAGAGAGGAAGAGACAGACAGAGACAGAGAGGAAGTGACAGAGAGAGACAGAGAGGAAGAGACAGACAGAGACAGAGAGGAAGTGAGTGAGAGAGACAGAGAGGAAGAGACAGACAGAGAGAGAGAGACAGAGAGGAAGAGACAGACAGAGACAGAGAGGAAGTGAGTGAGAGAGACAGAGAGGAAGACAGACAGTGACAGAGACAGAGAGGAAGGAAGTGAGAGAGACAGAGAGGGAAGACCAGTGACAGAGACAGAGAGACAAGAGGAAGAGAGAGACAGAGAGAGGAAGCGAGTGAGAGAGACAGAGAAGGAAGACAGAGAGAGAGACAGACAGAGACAGAGAGGAAGTGAGTGAGAGAGAGAGACAGAGACAGAGAGAGGAGAGACAGAGAGGAAGAGAGTGAGGAAGAGACACAGAGGAACAGAGTGACAGAGACAGAGAGGAAGCGAGTGACAGAGACAGAGAGGAAGCGAGTGACAGAGACAGAGAGGAAGCGAGTGAGAGAGACAGAGAGGAAGCGAGTGACAGAGACAGACAGAGACAGAGAGGAAGTGAGTGAGAGAGACAGAGAGGAAGTGAGTGAGAGAGACACAGAGGAAGCGAGTGAGAGAGACACAGAGGAGGCGAGTGAGAGAGACAGAGAGGAAGTGAGTGAGAGAGACAGAGAGGAAGCAGTGAGAGAGACAGACAGAGACAGAGAGGAAGCCAGTGAGAGAGACAGAGAGGAAGGCAGTGAGAGAGACAGAGAGGAAGCGAGTGAGAGAGACAGAGAGGAAGCCAGTGAGAGAGACAGAGAGGAAGCGAGTGAGAGAGACAGAGAGGAAGCCAGTGAGAGAGACAGAGAGGAAGCGAGTGAGAGAGACAGACAGAGACAGAGAGGAAGCCAGTGAGAGAGACAGAGAGGAAGCGAGTGAGAGAGACAGAGAGGAAGCCAGACAGAGAGAGAGAGGAAGCGAGTGAGAGAGACACAGAGGAAGCGAGTGAGAGAGACACAGAGGAAGCGAGTGAGAGAGACAGACAGAGAACCATCACTTCCCACCTTATCAGCAGCCAGGATCTTGAAGGAGGCGAGGACCTGCTCTGAGGTGTCTGAGTAGGACGTCTCTCTAGTCATGAAGTCAACGAAGGACTGGAAGGTCACCTTGTTGGACCCGTTGGGATCCACTAGAGAAATGATGCGGGCAAACTCAGACTCTCCCTACAAATCACAGAGCAGAGTGGAACCAGGCTACATCATGACAACAGACACATTGATTTTAGCCAGGTCCCAGATCTGTTTGTGCTGTCTTGCCAATACATATGGTCATTGTCAGGTGACATAACAAACTGATCTGGAACCAGGCTAACATTGAGTCAATCAGGTTGAGAATAACAGACAGATAAGATGGCTGTGCTACTCATGTCCTAGCTGGTAAAGAGTTATGTTTGATACATTACTCATGTCCTACCTGGTAAAGGGTTATGTTTGATACATTACTCATGTCCTACCTGGTAAAGGGTTATGTTTGATACATTACTCATGTCCTACCTGGTAAAGAGTTATGTTTGATACATTACTCATGTCCTACCTGGTAAAGAGTTATGTTTGATACATTACTCATGTCCTACCTGGTAAAGGGTTATGTACTCATGTCCTACCTGATAAAGGGTTATGTTTGATACATTACTCATGTCCTACCTGGTAAAGGGTTATGTACTCATGTCCTACCTGATAAAGGGTTATGTTTGATACATTACTCATGTCCTACCTGGTAAAGGGTTATGTACTCATGTCCTACCTGATAAAGGGTTATGTTTGATACATTACTCATGTCCTACCTGGTAAAGGGTCATGTTTGATACATTAGTCATGGCCAACCCGGTAAAGGGTAATGTTTGATTAGCACGCCAGAGTAGGGATCAGCAGTGGCCAGGCCGTGTCCCAAATGGCAACCTATTCCCTTTATAGTGCCCTATTTTTGACCAGGGCCCTATGAGCCCTATGTGTTCTGGTCAAAACTAGGGCAGTATATGGGTAATAGGGTACCATTTGGGCCACCTGTTATCTGCACACTGCAGAGAGAGACCAGCCTGTTATCTGAACACTACAGAGAGAGACCAGTCTGTTATCTGAACACTACAGAGAGAGACCAGTCTGTTATCTGAACACTACAGAGAGAGACCAGTCTGTTATCTGAACACTACAGAGAGAGACCAGCCTGTTATCTGAACACTACAGAGAGAGACCAGCCTGTTATCTGAACACTACAGAGAGAGACCAGTCTGTTATCTGTACACTACAGAGAGACCAGCCTGTTATCTGAACACTACAGAGAGAGACCAGTCTGTTATCTGTACACTACAGAGAGAGACCAGTCTGTTATCTGAACACTACAGAGAGAGACCAGTCTGTTATCTGAACACTACAGAGAGAGACCAGCCTGTTATCTGTACACTACAGAGAGAGACCAGTCTGTTATCTGAACACTACAGAGAGAGACCAGTCTGTTATCTGTACACTACAGAGAGAGACCAGTCTGTTATCTGTACACTACAGAGAGAGACCAGTCTGTTATCTGAACACTACAGAGAGAGACCAGCCTGTTATCTGAACACTACAGAGAGAGACCAGTCTGTTATCTGAACACTACAGAGAGAGAGACCAGTCTGTTATCTGAACACTACAGAGAGAGAGACCAGTCTGTTATCTGTACACTGCAGAGAGAGACCAGTCTGTTATCTGCACACTACAGAGAGAGACCAGTTTGTTATCTGCACACTACAGAGAGAGACCAGTCTGTTATCTGCACACTACAGAGAGAGACCAGCCTGTTATCTGTACACTACAGAGAGAGAGACCAGTCTGTTATCTGAACACTACAGAGAGAGACCAGTGAATCTGTCATTAATGACTGGGGGGTGAATCTGTCATTAATGACTGGGGGTGACTCTACCATTAATGACTGGGGGTGACTCTACCATAAATGACTGGGGGTGACTCTACCATTAATGACTGGGGGTGACTCTACCATTAATGACTGGGGGGGTGACTCTACCATTAATGACTGGGGGTGACTCTACCATTAATGACTGGGGGTGACTCTACCATTAATGACTGGGGGGGTGACTCTACCATTAATGACTGGGGTGACTCTACCATTAATGACTGGGGGTGACTCTACCATTAATGACTGGGGGTGACTCTACCATTAATGACTGGGGGTGACTCTACCATTAATGACTGGGGGTGACTCTACCATTAATGACTGGGGGTGACTCTACCATTAATGACTGGGGGTGACTCTACCATTTGACTGGGGGTGACTCTACCATTAATGACTGGGGGTGACTCTACCATTAATGACTGGGGGTGACTCTACCATTAATGAACTCTGACTACCATTAATGACTGGGGGTGACCATTAATGACTGGGGTCTACCATTAATGACTGGGGTGACTCTACCATTAATGACTGGGGGTGACTCTAGCCATTAATGACTGGGGTGACTTACCATTAATGACTGGGGGGGTGACTCTACCATTAATGACTGGGGGTGACTCTACCATTAATGACTGGGGGTGACTCTACCATTAATGACTGGGGGTGACTCTACCATTAATGACTGGGGGTGACTCTACCATTAATGACTGGGGTGACTCTACCATTAATGACTGGGGGTGACTCTACCATTAATGACTGGGGGTGACTCTACCATTAATGACTGGGGGTGACTCTACCATTAATGACTGGGGGTGACTCTACCATTAATGACTGGGGTGACTCTACCATTAATGACTGGGGGGGGTGACTCTACCATTAATGACTGGGGGACTCTACCATTAATGACTCTACCATTAATGACTGGGGGTGACTCTACCATTAATGACTGGGGGTGACTCTACCATTAATGACTGGGGGTGACTCTACCATTAATGACTGGGGACTCTACCATTTGATGTGACTCTACCATTAATGACTGGGGGTGACTCTACCATTAATGACTGGGGGGTGACTCTACCATTAATGACTGGGGGTGACTCTACCATTAATGACTGGGGGTGACTCTACCATTAATGACTCTACCATTAATGGGGTGACTCTGACCATTAATGACTGGGGGGGGTGACTCTACCATTAATGACTGGGGGGGGTGACTCTACCATTAATGACTGGGGTGACTCTACCATTAATGACTGGGGTGACTCTACCATTAATGACTGGGGGGGGACTGGGGGTGACTCTACCATTAATGACTGGGGTGACTCTGTCATTAATGACATTAATGACTGGGGGGGGGTGACTCTACCATTAATGACTGGGGTGACTCTACCATTAATGACTGGGGGTGACTCTACCATTAATGACTGGGGGTGACTCTACCATTAATGACTGGGGGTGACTCTACCATTAATGACTGGGGTGACTCTACCATTAATGACTGGGGTGACTCTACCATTAATGACTGGGGGTGACTCTACCATTAATGACTGGGGGTATGATGACTGACTCTACCATTAATGGGGGTGACTCTACCATTAATGACTGGGGGTGACTCTACCATTAATGACTGGGGGTGACTCTACCATTAATGACTGGGGGTGACTCTACCATTAATGACTGGGGTGACTCTACCATTAATGACTGGGGGTGACTCTACCATTAATGACTGGGGTGACTCTACCATTAATGACTGGGGTGACTCTACCATTAATGACTGACTGGGGGGTGACTCTGACCATTAATGACTACCATTAATGACTGGGGTGACTCTACCATTAATGACTGGGGGTGACTCTACCATTAATGACTGGGGTGACTCTACCATTAATGACTGGGGGTGACTGACTGGGGGTGACTCTACCATTAATGACTGGGGGTGACTCTACCATTAATGACTGGGGGTGACTCTACCATTAATGACTGGGGGTGACTCTACCATTAATGACTGGGGGGTGACTCTACCATTAATGACTGGGGTGACTCTACCATTAATGACTGGGGGTGCCTGACTCTACCATTAATGACTGGGGGGTGACTCTACCATTAATGACTTGACTCTCCCATTAAGTGGGGTGACTCTACCATTAATGACTGGGGTGACTCTACCATTAATGACTGGGGGTGCACTACCTTCATGGTGCACTACCCATTCCCTATATAGTGCACCTACCTATTCCCTATATAGTGCACTACCTATTCTACCTATATAGTGCACTACCTATTCCCATTATATAGTGCACTACCTATTCCCTATATAGTACACTACCTATTCCCTATATAGTACACTACCTATTCCATTATGACTAGTGACTCTACCATTATATAGTGCACTACCTATTCCCTATATAGTGCACTACCTATTCCCTATATAGTGCACTACCTATTCCCTATATAGTGCACTACCTTTGACCAGAGCCCTGTGAACCCAATGAGCCCTGGTCAACAGTAGTGCACTACCTAAATAGTGAACAGAGCCCCGTGAGCCATGGTCAACAGTAGTGCACTATATAGCGAACAGAGCCCTGTGAGCCCTATGAGCCCTGGTCAACAGTAGTGCACTATATAGTGAACAGAGCCCTGTGAGCCATGGTCAACGGTAGTGCACTAAATAGTGAACAGAGCCCTGGTCAACAGTAGTGCACTATATAGTGAACAGAGCCCTATGAGCCCTGGTCAACAGTAGTGCACTATATAGTGAACAGAGCCCTGTGAGCCATGGTCAACAGTAGTGCACTATATAGTGAACAGAGCCCTGGTCAACAGTAGTGCACTATATAGTGAACAGAGCCCTATGAGCCCTGGTCAACAGTAGTGCACTATATAGTGAACAGAGCCCTGTGAGCCCCTTGAGCCATGGTCAACAGTAGTGCACTATATAGTGAACAGAGAGCCATTTGAGCCACTGAGTGACACTACCAGCTGGCCATACCAGCTATGTGTGCTGCTACCCTGGAATAGAAATACCGTTGACACCAATACTCAGCGTATCTGGAGGCCATTTTGGATCAACAGTTTTAAATACACTGACAGATAATGTTGACACCAATACTCAGCGTATCTGGAGGCCATTTTGGATCAGGATCAACAGTTTTAAATACACTGACAGATAATGTTGACACCAATACTCAGCGTATCTGGATGCCATTTTGGATCAGGATCAACAGTTTTAAATACACTGACAGATAATATTGATCATTCTGATGAAAATGTAGTCACTTTTAAAGATTAAGGTTACTTAAACAGTGACAGACATTTTTGTGGCAGTCTTATGACAGTCCTATAACAGTCCTATGACAGTCTTATGACAGTCCTATGACAGTCCTATGACAGTCCTATGACAGTCTTATGACAGTCATATGACAGTCTTATGACAGTCCTATGACAGTCTTATGACAGTCCTATGACAGTCTTATGACAGTCCTATGACAGTCCTATGACAGTCCTATGACAGTCCTATGACAGTCCTATGACAGTCCTATGACAGTCATATGACAGTCTTATGACAGTCCTATGACAGTCTTATGACAGTCTTATGACAGTCCTATGACAGTCCTATGACAGTCCTATGACAGTCTTATGACAGTCCTATGACAGTCCTATGACAGTCTTATGACAGTCCTATGACAGTCTTATGACAGTCCTATGACAGCTCATTCTACATATTTACCAGATCATAGCCCATGGAGATCAGACAGGCTCTGAAGTCATCTGTCTCCATGCCTCCTTTCTTCTTCTGCAGGGTGGAGAGGAGGAGGAGGGTGGAAAGGAGGAGGAGGGGAGGAGGAGGAGGAGGGAGGAGGAGGAGGGGGAGAGGAGTAGAGAGGTGGAGGAGGGGTGAGAGGAGGAGGGGAGAGGAGGAGGAGGAGAGAGAGGTGGAGGAGGAGAGGAGGGAGGAGGAGGAGGAGGGAGAGGAGGGGAGGGAGGAGAGGAGGGAGGAGGAGGAGGAGGGAGAGGAGGGAGGAGTAGAGAGGTGGGAGGAGGAGGGAGAGGGAGGAGGAGGGAGGAGGTAGGGGAGGAGTAGAGAGGTGGAGGAGGAGGGAGAGTAGGAGGAGTAGAGAGGTGGAGGAGGCGGAGGAGGAGGAGGAGGGATAGGAGATAGGAGGGGAGTGTGGATATGACAAAGAGAGGAAGAGAGGTATTGGGAGGGGAGGGGGAGAGGGGATATGACATGGAGAGGAGAGAGGTATGGGAGACAGACGGACGTACAGCCATACGGACAGGCGGACAGTGACAAGAAGCACAAGACAAAGAACAGAGAGAAAGAAAAGATCATTAATTGAGTGTCTTTGATGAGATTTGATAAACACCATGTCATTGTTTCTCTAACAGAGAGAGATATTCAACGATACCTAAAGCACAAACAACTGGATACAGCACACACAATACTATATATACACATCTGGGCCCGTATTCAGGGACCGTCCCAGTAGGAGTGGTGATCTAGGATCAGGTCATAAAGAGTCTCAGTAGGAGTGGAGATCTAGGATCAGAACATAAAGAGTCTCAGTAGGAGTGGTGATCTAGGATCAGATCATAAAGAGTCTCAGTAGGAGTGGTGATCTAGGATCAGGTCATAAAGAGTCTCAGTAGGAGTGGTGATCTAGGATCAGGTCATAAAGAGTCTCAGTAGGAGTGGTGATCTAGGATCAGGACATAAAGAGTCTCAGTAGGAGTGGTGATCTAGGATCAGGTCATAAAGAGTCTCAGTAGGAGTGGTGATCTTGGATCAGGTCATAAAGAGTCTCAGTAGGAGTGGTGATCTAGGATCAGGACATAAAGAGTCTCAGTAGGAGTATTGATCTAGGATCAGGACATAAAGAGTCTCAGTAGGAGTATTGATCTAGGATCAGGACATAAAGAGTCTCAGTAGGAGTATTGATCTAGGATCAGGACATAAAGAGTCTCAGTAGGAGTATTGATCTAGGATCAGGACATAAAGAGTCTCAGTAGGAGTATTGATCTAGGATCAGGACATAAAGAGTCTCAGTAGGAGTGTGCCTGGAACCATCATTAACCTCCTCCAGAGAACAAGTCACTTCATTATTCTGAAACACAACTCAGTGTTGAATGGTGGTACTGCAGTGATCTGAAACACAACTAGTGGTGAATGGTGGTACTGCAGTGATCTGAAACACAACTAGTGTTGAATGGTGGTACTGCAGTTATCTGAAACACAACTAGTGGTGAATGGTGGTACTGCAGTTATCTGAAACACAACATGCGTCCAATGGTGGTACTGCAGTTATCTGAAACACAACTAGTGTTGAATGGTGGTACTGCAGTTATTCTGAAACACAACTAGTGCTGAATGGTTGTACTGCAGTTATCTGAAACACAACATGTGTTGAATGGTGGTACTGCAGTTATCTGAAACACAACATGTGTCCAATGGTGGTACTGCAGTTATTCTGAAACACAACTAGTGTTGAATGGTGGTACTGCAGTTATCTGAAACACAACTAGTGTTGAATGGTGGTACTGCAGTTATCTGAAACACAACTAGTGTTGAATGGTGGTACTGCAGTGATCTGAAACACAACTAGTGTTGAATGGTGGTACTGCAGTGATCTGAAACACAACTAGTGTTGAATGGTGGTACTGCAGTTATCTGAAACACAACTAGTGTTGAATGGTGGTACTGCAGTTATCTGAAACACAACTAGTGTTGAATGGTGGTACTGCAGTTATCTGAAACACAACATGTGACTGCTGCCATGCCAGAGGAAGGATTTAGTGGTTACTAGTAACAGGTGCACATAGTTTGGTCAGTACCTGGTTGTTATGTCTCACCCAGACTGATCAGGCAAGCTCTGAACTCCTCACAGGGCAGTCTGCCAGACCTGTCCTGCAGGCAGCCACACAGCCACACACACAGGATCCATGGTGTCAGTAACAGTGAGCACATTAGTTGAATGTCATTAGGATGGATTGTTGTTTTGATCTGTAGTTTTACAAACATTTGACAAAATACAAAGAAGTGAGTTCCAAATCACAAGCGGTCAAGGCCTTGAGTTAGATAAGTCACCTTCCTGGACATAGAAACAATACAACAGTCATTGTCACACAGGAGAAGGACAGAGACACTGAAGACACAGAGGGGGACACAACCCTGTCGAAGTGGGTTAGGGTCAGGGCCACTGGAAAGACACAGAGGGACACAGAGGGGTACACAACCCTGTCGAAGTGGGTTAGGGTCAGGGACACGGAGGGGTACACAATCCTGTCGAAGTGGGTTAGGGTCAGGGCCACTGGAAAGACACAGAGGGACACAGAGGGGGACACAACCCTGTCGAAGTGGGTTAGGGTCAGGGCCACTGGAAAGACACGGAGGGACACAGAGGGGTACACAACCCTGTCGAAGTGGGTTAGGGTCAGGGCCACTGGAAAGACACGGAGGGACACAGAGGGGGACACAACCCTGTCGAAGTGGGTTAGGGTCAGGGCCACTGGAAAGACACGGAGGGACACAGAGGGGGACACAACCCTGTCGAAGTGGGTTAGGGTCAGGGCCACTGGAAAGACACGGAGGGACACAGAGGGGTACACAACTCTGTCGAAGTGGGTTAGGGTCAGGGACACGGAGGGGTACACAATCCTGTCGAAGTGGGTTAGGGTCAGGGCCACTGGAAAGACACGGAGGGACACAGAGGGGTACACAACCCTGTCGAAGTGGGTTAGGGTCAGGGACACGGAGGGGTACACAACCCTGTCGAAGTGGGTTAGGGTGTCAGGGCCACTGGAAAGACACGGAGGGACACACGGAGGGACACAGGGGTACACAACCCTGTCGAAATGGGTTAGGTTCAGGGCCACTGGAAAGACACGGAGGGACACAGAGGGGCACAGAGGAGGGACACAAAGGGACACAGTACCCTGTCAAAGTGAGTGAAAGACACAGAGGGATACAGTACCTTGTCAAAGTGAGTGAAAGACACAGAGGGGCACAGAGGGACACAGAGGGACAGAGAGGGACACAGAGGGACACAGAGGGACACAGTACCCTGTCAAAGTGAGTAAAAGACTGGCGGAACTCGTTCATCTGTTGCTGGCTGATGCCTTTAGCGTCGCGCGTCAGAATCTGGGTCTCGATCTCATTGATGGTTCTAGCGATGGTGGTCAACAGCTGCTCCCAACCCACACGGATATGCTGCAGAGAGAGAGAGAGAGGGAGAGAGTGGGAGAGAGAGAGAGAGAGAGAGGGAGTGGGAGAGAGAGAGGGAGGGAGAGAGAGGGAGAGAGAGAGGAGGAAGAAGGCCAAGTCACAGGGTGGGATCTGAACCCTGTTCTTCCGGGCACAAGGCTGAAGGCCAAGTCACAGGGTGGGATCTGAACCCCGGTCTACCGGGCACAAAACCGAAGGCCAAGTCACAGGGTGGGATCTGAACCCCGGTCTACCGGGCACAAAACCGAAGGCCAAGTCACAGGGTTGGATCTGAACCCCGGTCTACCGGGCACAAGGCCGAAGGCCAAGTCACAGGGTGGGATCTGAACCCCGGTCTACCGGGCACAAAACCGAAGGCCAAGTCACAGGGTTGGATCTGAACCCCGGTCTACCGGGCACAAGGCCGAAGGCCAAGTCACAGGGTGGGATCTGAACCCCGGTCTACCGGGCACAAGGCCGAAGGCCAAGTCACAGGGTGGGATCTGAACCCAGGTTACCGGGCACAAGGCCGAAGGCCAAGTCACAGGGTGGGATCTGAACCCTGTTCTACGTGGAAAAACAGCAGCTTAACCATTAGACCAAGAGTAGTAAGGTTTCATGATCATGAAACAGATCCCAACAAGTTACTTGTGAGAATGATCTCTGAATCGTTCCAGTCCCATAATAAGCTACGTACCTCCATGGTGTAGTTGGTGTGTTTGTTGTCGAACACCAGGGACTCTTGGATGTGTTGATGGTCTCCCTCTAGCTTGTCGATGTTGGACTTGTAGTTGATGATGACCTGTTCAAACTGCTTCAGCTGACTCATCTGGTCCTCCAGAGAACCTCCGATGTCGACGGAACTACGCCCGATCTCCTGGTGGGAGAGAGGAGGAGAAGACCGTCGCTGTCACTATCGGACGCGTCCCAAAATGGCACCCTATTCCTAACATAGTGCACTACTTTTGTCTAGGGTCCGTAGGCCTCTTTGTCTAGGGTCCGTAGGCCTCTTTGTCTAGGGTCCGTAGGCCTCTTTGTCTAGGGTCCGTAGGCCTCTTTGTCTAGGGTCCGTAGGCCTCTGGTCAAAAGTAGTGACACTATATAGGGGACAGGGAGCCATTTTGGAAGGTAGAATTTGTGTTGGTGTTCAGAACATCCGCTGAGCTGCAGGCCAGTGTTTAGCATCTGTTAAAGACAGGATGGTTGCTTAGTTGGTTGGTTGGTGGGTTTTCAGTATGCAGCTTGGGTCCTAGGTGCCAGGGTTCGGTTGGGTATTAATTCCATTACAAGTACGTCCATTCAGGAAGTCAACTAAAATTCCAAATTCCAATATTTACTTCCTGAATGGACTGAATTGAAATGGAATTGATCCTCCCAACCCTAGAAGGTACAGATCCCTACAGGTGTACAGCACAGGAGGCAGGTGAGGGGAGGACAGCTCATAATAACGTCTGTAATGGACTGAACGGAGTAGAAACCAGGTGTTCGATTCCATTCATGTAGTTCTAGCCGCTTTAAAACTTCTTAAGGGGGCAGTATTTTGGCATCTGGATGAAAATACCAAAGTAAACTGCCTGCTACTCAGGCCCAGAAGCTAGGATATGCATATGATTGGTTGATTTGGATAGAAAACACTCTAAAGTTTCTAAAACTGTTCAAATAATGCCTGTGAGTATAACAGAACTGATTCTACAATGATTAAGGTGCCGCCTGTTGTACATGACATGGCGTCAGGTGACCGAGGTCAGGACAGGTCTGTCTCACCTCCATCCTGGTCTGGATCCACGGTCCGATGATGTTGGCCTGGGCAGCAAACTGGCGTCTGAGACGTTCGTTGGCGTGCTGTCTGGCTAGTTCCTCCTGGAGAATACTGTTTCTCTGGGGAACCAGCTTCTTCACCTGATCAACGGGACAGAAAGGGTTAATCCCTGGTTAACACAATGGGAACGGTTTCTTCATTTGAGTGCTTTTTTTAGTCTAGGACTTCATCTGTGTCTGGGAATCTGTCTATAGTTAACACAGGGTTGTTCAATCCCACTGGTCCCTGGGGCTTTTTGTTATAGCCAAGCACAAAACCCCTGATTTAACTCATCAGTGAATCACCAAGCCGTTGATTAGTGAATCAGGTGTGTTAGCACTGGGCTGTAATGGAAGCCTGCTGCATACCATGAGGTTCTCCAGGATCGAGATTGAAGAGCTTTAACACAAACATTGACAGTACAACACACACAAACAACAGACATTGTCTGCATCCCAAATGGATGTAGTTAAAATTAGTGCGCTATAATATATTATATTATAAGGAATCGGGTCCCATTTGGGATGCAGACAGTGTCCCTAGAGACGCTAGTAGCTACCTTGTCCCATTTGAGTCCTATCTCCGCCGGTGTGATGTCACTGTAGGGGTTGGTGAGGTTGGGGGAGATGCCATAGCTCTGGGCTATCTTCTGCACCTCCGTGTAGATGCTCAGGATGGCCTGTCTCTCACAGTCAGCCTCCGGAAGGGTGGCCTTGAACTGGTCATGGGCTGAGATCAGGCTCTGCAGAGCGAGGTGGAGAGCAGACCGAGTTACAGAGGAACCGGCGTTGTCATCCGGCGTTCTGACATGACATGGTGTCAAACAAATACAGGCCAGACAGTCGGGAATCAACATCATGTTACTATCTGATAGGAGAGGATGGAAGGAACACAGAATCATGTTACTATCTGATAGGAGACAATGGAAGGGACTGGAACACAGCATCATGTTACTATCTGATAGGAGAGGATGGAAGGAACACAGCATCATGTTACTATCTGATAGGAGAGGATGGAAGGAACACAGCATCATGTTACTATCTGATAGGAGACAATGGAAGGGACACAGCATCATGTTACTATCTGATAGGAGACAATGGAAGGGACACAGCATCATGTTACTATCTGATAGGAGACAATGGAAGGAACACAGCATCATGTTACTATCTGATAGGAAGGGACTGGAACACAGCGTCATGTTACTATCTGATAGGAGACAATGGAAGGGACACAGCATCATGTTACTATCTGATAGGAGAGGATGGAAGGAACACAGCATCATGTTACTATCTGATAGGAGACAATGGAAGGGACACAGCATCATGTTACTATCTGATAGGAGACAATGGAAGGGACTGGCACACAGCATCATGTTACTATCTGATAGGAGACAATGGAAGGGACTGGCACACAGCATCATGTTACTATCTGATAGGAGACAATGGAAGGAACACAGCATCATGTTACTATCTGATAGGAGACAATGGAAGGAACACAGCATCATGTTACTATCTGATAGGAGACAATGGAAGCATCAACACAGCATCATGTTACTATCTGATAGGAGACAATGGAAGGAACACAGCATCATGTTACTATCTGATAGGAGACAATGGAGGAGAGGAACACAGCATCATGTTACTATCTGATAGGAGACAATGGAAGGGACTGGAACACAGCATCATGTTACTATCTGATAGGAGACAATGGAAGGGACACAGCATCATGTTACTATCTGATAGGAGACAATGGAAGGAACACAGCATCATGTTACTATCTGATAGGAGACAATGGAAGGGACTGGAACACAGCATCATGTTACTATCTGATAGGAGACAATGGAAGGGACTGGAACACAGCATCATGTTACTATCTGATAGGAGACAATGGAAGGAACACAGCATCATGTTATTATCTGATAGGAGACAATGGAAGGAACACAGCATCATGTTACTATCTGATAGGAGACAATGGAAGGAACACAGCATCATGTTATTATCTGATCATGTTACTATCTGAGACAATGGAAGAAACACAGCATCATGTTACTATCTGATAGGAGACAATGGAAGGGACTGGAACACAGCATCATGTTACTATCTGATAGGAGACAATGGAAGGGACTGGCACACAGCATCATGTTACTATCTGATAGGAGACAATGGAAGGAACACAGCATCATGTTATTATCTGATAGGAGACAATGGAAGGAACACAGCATCATGTTACTATCTGATAGGAGACAATGGAAGGGACAATGGCACACAGCATCATGTTATTATCTGATAGGAGACAATGGAAGAAACACAGCATCATGTTACTATCTGATAGGAGACAATGGAAGGAACACAGCATCATGTTACTATCTGATAGGAGACAATGGAAGGAACACAGCATCATGTTATTATCTGATAGGAGACAATGGAAGGAACACAGCATCATGTTACTATCTGATAGGAGACAATGGAAGGAACACAGCATCATGTTACTATCTGATAGGAGACAATGGAAGGACTGGAACACAGCATCATGTTACTATCTGATAGGAGACAATGGAAGGGACTGGCACACAGCATCATGTTACTATCTGATAGGAGACAATGGAAGGAACACAGCATCATGTTATTATCTGATAGGAGACAATGGAAGGAACACAGCATCATGTTACTATCTGATAGGAGACAATGGAAGGAACACAGCATCATGTTACTATCTGATAGGAGACAATGGAAGGGACTGGAACACAGCATCATGTTACTATCTGATAGGAGACAATGGAAGGGACTGGAACACAGCATCATGTTACTATCTGATAGGAGACAATGGAAGGAACAAAGCATCATGTTATTATCTGATAGGAGACAATGGAAGGAACACAGCATCATGTTACTATCTGATAGGAGACAATGGAAGAACACAGCATCATGTTACTATCTGATAGGAGACAATGGAAGGGACCCAGCATCATGTTACTATCTGATAGGAGACAATGGAAGGAACACAGCATCATGTTACTATCTGATAGGAGACAATGGAAGAACACAGCATCATGTTACTATCTGATAGGAGACAATGGAAGGACACAGCATCATGTTACTATCTGATAGGAGACAATGGAAGGAACACAGCATCATGTTACTATCTGATAGGAGACAATGGAAGGGACTGGAACACAGCATCATGTTACTATCTGATAGGAGACAATGGAAGGGACTGGAACACAGCATCATGTTACTATCTGATAGGAGACAATGGAAGGGACTGGCACACAGCATCATGTTACTATCTGATAGGAGACAATGGAAGGAACACAGCATCATGTTACTATCTGATAGGAGACAATGGAAGGAACACAGCATCATGTTACTATCTGATAGGAGACAATGGAAGGGACTGGCACACAGCATCATGTTACTATCTGATAGGAGACAATGGAAGGAACACAGCATCATGTTACTATCTGATAGGAGACAATGGAAGGGACTGGAACACAGCATCATGTTACTATCTGATAGGAGACAATGGAAGGAACACAGCATCATGTTACTATCTGATAGGAGACAATGGAAGGAACACAGCATCATGTTACTATCTGATAGGAGACAATGGAAGGGACTGGAACACAGCATCATGTTACTATCTGATAGGAGACAATGGAAGGAACACAGCATCATGTTACTATCTGATAGGAGACAATGGAAGGAACACAGCATCATGTTACTATCTGATAGGAGACAATGGAAGGAACACAGCATCATGTTACTATCTGATAGGAGACAATGGAAGGAACACAGCATCATGTTACTATCTGATAGGAGACAATGGAAGAAACACAGCATCATGTTACTATCTGATAGGAGACAATGGAAGGACTGGAACATAGCATCATGTTACTATCTGATAGGAGACAATGGAAGGGACTGGCACACAGCATCATGTTACTATCTGATAGGAGACAATGGAAGGAACACAGCATCATGTTACTATCTGATAGGAGACAATGGAAGGAACACAGCATCATTTTATCTGATAGGAGACAATGGAAGGAACACAGCATCATGTTGCTATCTGATAGGAGACAATGGAAGGAACTGGAACACAGCATCATGTTACTATCTGATAGGAGACAATGGAAGGAACACAGCATCATGTTACTATCTGATAGGAGACAATGGAAGGGACTGGCACACAGCATCATGTTACTATCTGATAGGAGACAATGGAAGGGACTGGCACACAGCATCATGTTACTATCTGATAGGAGACAATGGAAGGAACACAGCATCATGTTACTATCTGATAGGAGACAATGGAAGGGACACAGCATCATGTTACTATCTGATAGGAGACAATGGAAGGGACACAGCATCATGTTACTATCTGATAGGAGACAATGGAAGAAACATAGCATCATGTTACTATCTGATAGGAGAGGATGGAAGGGACTGGAACACAGCATGTCTTTACCTGGATGTCATCCACAGTGTGAACTGTCTTTACCTGGATGTCATCCACAGTGTGAACTATAAACATGTCTTTACCTGGATGTCATCCACAGTGTGAACTATGAACATGTCTTTACCTGGATGTCATCCACAGTGTGAACTGTCTTTACCTGGATGTCATCCACAGTGTGAACTATAAACATGTCTTTACCTGGATGTCATCCACAGTGTGAACTATAAACATGTCTTTACCTTGATTTCATCCACAGTGTGAACTATAAACATGTCTTTACCTGGATGTCATCCACAGTGTGAACTATAAACATGTCTTTACCTGGATGTCATCCACAGTGTGAACTATAAACATGTCTTTACCTGGATGTCATCCACAGTGTGAACTATAAACATGTCTTTACCTGGATGTCATCCACAGTGTGAACTGTCTTTACCTGGATGTCATCCACAGTGTGAACTGTCTTTACCTGGATGTCATCCACAGTGTGAACTGTCTTTACCTGGATTTCATCCACAGTGTGAACTATGAACATGTCTTTACCTGGATGTCATCCCACAGTGTGAACTGTCTTTACCTGGATGTCATCCACAGTGTGAACTATGAACATGTCTTTACCTTGATTTCATCCACAGTGTGAACTATAAACATGTCTTTACCTGGATTTCATCCACAGTGTGAACTGTCTTTACCTGGATTTCATCCACAGTGTGAACTATGAACATGTCTTTACCTGGATGTCATCCCACAGTGTGAACTGTCTTTACCTGGATGTCATCCACAGTGTGAACTGTCTTTACCTGGATGTCATCCACAGTGTGAACTGTCTTTACCTGGATGTCATCCACAGTGTGAACTATAAACATGTCTTTACCTGGATGTCATCCACAGTGTGAACTATAAACATGTCTTTACCTGGATGTCATCCACAGTGTGAACTATAAACATGTCTTTACCTGGATGTCATCCACAGTGTGAACTATAACACACCTGATGTCATTTGAACTATAAACATGTCTTTACCTGGATGTCATCCACAGTGTGAACTATAAACATGTCTTTACCTGGATGTCATCCACAGTGTGAACTATAAACATGTCTTTACCTGGATGTCATCCACAGTGTGAACTATAAACATGTCTTTACCTGGATGTCATCCACCAGTGTGAACTATAAACATGTCTTTACCTGGAGGTCATCCACAGTGTCCATCCAGTCTTTACCTGGATTTCATCCACAGTGTGAACTATAAACATGTCTTTACCAAGGTAGGGAAATGGGATTAATGACAAATGATCAGTTAAAATTTCATCCACAGTGGTTTTAAAGTACTCTTAAACACTGTTTATTGTTGTGACATGAAACCTGGTTTCATCCACAGTGTGAACTATGAACATGTCTTGCAGGTCTTCCATGGCTCCTTCCATCCAGACCACTAGCCCCCACCAGAGGACCTCTCCCTCCCTCCACTACACTTAGGACCACTGTCACCCGAGCTGACCTCTTAGAGAACTCCAGGAACAGCTGGTCAATGGTCTCCAGCAGCTTCTCCGTCCTCTGAAAGACACCAAGGTAGGGGAAATGGGATTAATGACAAATGATCAGTTAAAATGATGACTATCGTGACCAAGTGGTTTTAAAGTACTCTTAAACACTGTTTATTGTTGTGACATGAAACCTGGTGATTCAGAACAGGGAGTAATGGCAATTTCTGTGTAGTGATTTGTGTGTTGATCATCTGAGTGTTTATGTAGGTCTGCAGATTACTACCAGATTAGAACCAGATTAGAACCACAGTGTCTGTCTCCCTCCACACGCCCCCACCAGAGGACCACTAGCCCCCACCAGAGGACCTCTCCCTCCCTCCACTAGCCCCCACTAGAGGACCACTAGCCCCCACCAGAGGACCACCCTCCACTCCACTAGCCCCCACCAGAGGACCACTAGACCACTAGCCCCCACCAGAGGACCACTGTCTCCCTCCACTAGCCCCCCACACAGCCCCCACCAGAGGACCACTAGCCCCCACAAGAGGACCACTGTCTCCCTCCACTAGCCCCCACCAGAGGACCACTAGCCCCCACTAGCCCCCACCAGAGGACCACTAGCCCCCACCAGAGGACCACTAGCCCCCACCAGAGGACCACTAGCCCCCACCAGAGGACCACTAGTCTCCCCCCCACCAGAGGACCACTAGCCCCCACCAGAGGACCACTGTCTCCCTCCACTAGCCCCCACCAGAGGACCACTAGCCCCCCCAGAGGACCACTAGCCCCCACCAGAGGACCACTAGCCCCCCACCAGAGGACCACTAGCCCCCACCAGAGGACCCTGTCCCTCCACTAGCCCCCACCAGAGGACCACTGTCTCCCTCCACTAGCCCCCACCAGAGGACCACTAGTCTCCCTCCACTAGCCCCCACCAGAGGACCACTAGCCCCCACCAGAGGACCACTAGCCCCCACCAGAGGACTAGCCCCCCACCAGAGGACCTCTGTCTCCCTCCACTCCCTCCCCCCCACCAGAGGACTAGCCCCCCTCCACTAGTCTCCCTAGCCCCCACCAGAGGACCACTGCCCCCACCAGAGGACCACTGTCTCCCAGAGGACCACTAGCCCCCCCACCACAGAGGACCACTGTCTCCCTCCACTAGCCCCCACCAGAGGACCACTAGTCCCCTCCAGAGGACCACTGTCTCCCTAGCCCCCACCAGAGGACCAGAGGACCACTGTCTGTCTCCCTCCACTAGCCCCCACCAGAGGACCACTGTCTCCAGAGGTCCACTAGCCCCCACCAGAGGACCACTAGCCCCCACCAGAGGACCACTAGCCCCCACCAGAGGACCACTAGCCCCCACCAGAGGACCACTAGCCCCCCCAGAGGACCACTAGCCCCACAAGAGGATATCTGTCTCCCTCCACTAGCCCCCACCAGAGGACCACTGTCTCCCTCCACTAGCCCCCACCAGAGGACCACTAGCCCCACCAGAGGACCACTAGCCCCCACCAGAGGACCACTAGCCCCCACCAGAGGACCACTAGCCCCCACCAGAGGACCACTAGCCCTCACCAGAGGACCACTAGCCCCCACCAGAGGACCACTAGCCCCCACCAGAGGACCACTAGCCCCCACCAGAGGGACCACTAGCCCCCACCAGAGGACCACTAGCCCCCACCAGAGGACCACTAGCCCCCACCAGAGGACCAGCCCCACCAGAGGACCACCCCCACCAGAGGACCACTAGCCCCCACCAGAGGACCACCAGCCCCAGAGGACCACTGTCTCCCTCCACTAGCCCCCACCAGAGGACCAGGACCACTAGCCCCAGCCCCCCACCAGAGGACCACTAGCCCCCACCAGAGGACCACTAGCCCCCACCAGAGGACCTCTGTCTCACCTCCACTAGCCCCCACCAGAGGACCACTGTCTCCCTCCACTAGCCCCCACCAGAGGACCACTAGCCCCAGAGGACCACTAGCCCCCACCAGAGGACCACTAGCCCCCACCAGAGGACCACTAGCCCCCACCAGAGGACCACTGTCTACCTCCACTAGCCCCCACCAGAGGACCACTGTCTCCCCCCAGCCCCCACCAGAGGACCACTAGTCCCCACCAGAGGACCAGAGGACCAGTCTCCCTCCACTAGCCCCCACCAGAGGACCACTGTCTCCCTCCACTAGCCCCCACCAGAGGACCACTGTCTCCCTCCACTAGCCCCCACCAGAGGACCACTGTCTCCCTCCACTAGCCCCCACCAGAGGACCTCTGTCTCCCTCCACTAGCCCCCACCAGAGGACCTCTGTCTCTCTCCACTAGCCCCCACCAGAGGACCACTATTCTGCACCTCCCTCCACTATAAGAACCCAGCCCTGTTCTGCACCTCCCTCCACTATAAGAACCCAGCCCTTCTGTACCTCCCTCCACTATAAGAACCCAGCCCTATTCTATACCTCCCTCCTCGAGAAGTACCCAGCCCTATTCTGTATCTACCTCCACTATAAGAACCCAGCCCTGTTCTGTACCTCCTCCCTCTAGAAGAACCCAGCCCAGAGGTTCTGTACCAGAGGACCA
The DNA here is from genome assembly GCF_018296145.1 of Oncorhynchus tshawytscha. Taxonomy (NCBI): domain Eukaryota; kingdom Metazoa; phylum Chordata; class Actinopteri; order Salmoniformes; family Salmonidae; genus Oncorhynchus; species Oncorhynchus tshawytscha. The sequence continues at coordinate 96,630 of NW_024609536.1, forward strand.
CTAGCCCCCACCAGAAGAACCCAGCCCTGTTCACCAGAGGACCACTACCTCCCAGAGGACCACTAGAAGAACCCAGCCCTATTCTGTACCAGAGGACCCTATCCCCTCTAGAAGAACCCAGGCCTATTCTGTACCTCCCTCCACTAGAAGAACCCAGCCCAGAGGACCACTAGCCCCCACCAGAGGACCCTGTCCCCCCCCACTAGCCCCCACCAGAAGAACCCAGCCCTATTCTGCCCTCCCTCCACTGTACCTCCCCCACCAGAAGAACCCAGCCCTACCTGTACCTCCCCCACTAGCCCCCCCACCAGCCCCTAGCCCCCCACCAGAAGAACCCAGCCCTATTCTGTACCTCCCCCACTAGCCCCCACCAGAAGAACCCAGCCCTATTCTGTACCTCCCCCACTAGCCCCCACCAGAAGAACCCAGCCCTATTCTGTACCTCCAGGTTCTCCCTCCTCTTCTGGGTGAGGGTTCCCAGCTGGTCCCATTGGTCACAAATGCCCTGGCAGCGCTCGTTGATAGAGGAGGCAGCATGGTAGTCCAGCTCACTGTGGACAGAGAGAGAGGAGGCGAGAGAGAGGAGAGCGAGAGAGGGAGAGAGAGAGGGAGAGAGAGAGAGAGGAGAGAGAGAGAGAGAGAGAGAGAGAGAGTCTCCCTCCAGAGAGAGAGAGACACACAGCAGAGAGAGAGAGAGAGAGAGAGGGAGAGGGAGTCTCCCTCCACAGACCAGAGAGAGAGAGAGAGGGAGACAGAGAGAGAGAGAGGGAGAGAGAGAGAGAGAGGGAGAGAGAGAGAGAGAGAGAGAGGGAGACAGAGAGAGAGAGAGAGAGAGAGAGAGAGAGAGAGAGAGAGGGAGAGAGAGAGAGAGAGAGAGCCCTATTCTGTACCTCCCCAGGAGACAGAAGAACCCAGCCCTAGAGAGAGAGAGAACCCAGGGAGACAGAGAGACAGAGGAACCCAGAGAGAGAGAGAGAGGCAGACAGAGAGAGAGAGAGAGAGGAGACAGAGAGAGAGAGAGAGAGAGAGAGAGAGAGAGAGAGAGAGGAGAGAGAGAGAGAGAGAGAGAGAGAGAGAGAGAGAGAGAGAGAGAGAGAGACAGAGCTCTCTGGTCAAAAGTCGTGCACTATATAGGGAATAGGGTGCCATTTGGAGCCACAGTTTTATGAGAAAAAAACAATCATTGAAAATTACAGCAATTTCAGTTTACTTGAGTAGCCTGAGCGGTCCCCTGACCTCCACCCAATAGAGGGAGTGTATATAACTAATAGTGACCTCTGCCATAGTGAGTCCTCCACTACACTAGGTAATAGTATAAACAAAATAAACATAAATAAACACTACAATTCCATTCTTATATTTCCTGACTCTCCTCTCTCCCCTCTCCAGAAGTATCCCAGAGAAACCTGTTCCCAGAGAAACCTGTTCCTAACTCTCCTCTCTCCACAAGTATCCCAGAGAAACCTGTTCCTAACTCTCCTCTCTCCAGAAGTATCCCAGAGAAACCTGTTCCTGTATATCCCTCTCTCCAGAAGTATCCCAGGGAAACCTGTTCCTAACTCTCCTCTCTCCAGAAGTATCCCAGGGAAACCTGTTCCTAACTCTCCTCTCTCCAGAAGTATCCCAGAGAAACCAGTTCTCAGAGAAACCTGTTCCTAACTCTCCTCTCTCCACAAGTATCCCAGAGAAACCTGTTCCTAACTCTCCTCTCTCCAGAAGTATCCCAGAGAAACCTGTTCCTAACTCTCCTCTCTCCAGAAGTATCCCAGAGAAACCTGTTCCTAACTCTCCTCTCTCCAGAAGTATCCCAGAGAAACCTGTTCCTAACTCTCCTCTCTCCAGAAGTATCCCAGAGAAACCTGTTCCTAACTCTCCTCTCTCCTCTCTCCAGAAACCTGGTTCGTTGTTCAATAATGAATGCAACGGGAAAACTTTCTTAAACATTTTGCAACAGAATAGAGAGGTGAAAATGTACTTTTGTCATTGGACAGCTCAAAGTAGTTCCGTTTGGTGCCGAATGAACATGACCCAGGAACATTGCAGGGGGCTGACAGAGAACCTCAAGGTGACCCGTGTCATTGTGTTCCCAGACCCACCCAGGCAGTAACTGGATATATGGGGAATAGTGCAAACAGACCTCACCAGGGGGGCAACTGAGTGTGTGTGTGTGTGTGTGTGTGTGTGTGTCCGAGAGGAGATTCCCCAGCAGAAGGTTAATATTGACTGAGATAACACTGTTAGTTCTTCTGCAGTACTAGCGAAGGTATGACCTTTCACCTTCTGACATGCTGTGATCCCATTGGCTGTTAGACACCAGATAAGATAAACGGCTATGACCCATGACTCAGATACATGGCAGTGAACTGACACACACACACACACACACACACACACACACACACACACACACACACACACACACACACACACACACACACACACACACACACACACACACACACACACACACACACACACACACACACACACACACACACGCGCAGGCAGGACAATCAGCGCTGTTGCAGAGGGAAACTGGCAGGTGCTGTTCAGGGTCATTCAAACCCACATTTAGAACACTGGGCTGTCCTCAACTCAGGGCCACATTGACCTGTTGGCTGGTTGGTGCTGCTTTTAACTTTACACCAGTTTACATCAGGGACAAATAGACCTGTTGGCTGGTTGGTGCTGCTTCTCACTTTACACCAGTTTACATCAGGGCCACGCTGACCTGTTGGCTGGTTGGTGCTGCTTCTAACTTTACACCAGTTTACATCAGGGACAAATAGACCTGTGGGCTGGTTGGTGCTGCTTCTAACTTTACACCAGTTTACATCAGGGACAAATAGACCTGTGGGCTGGTTGGTGCTGCTTCTAACTTTACACCAGTTTACATCAGGGACAAATAGACCTGTGGGCTGGTTGGTGCTGCTTCTGACTTTACACCAGTTTACATCAGGGACAAATAGACCTGTTGGCTGGTTGGTGCTGCTTCTAACTTTACACCAGTTTACATCAGGGACAAATAGACCTGTTGGCTGGTTGGTGCTGCTTCTAACTTTACACCAGTTTACATCAGGGACAAATAGACCTGTGGGCTGGTTGGTGCTGCTTCTGACTTTACACCAGTTTACATCAGGGACAAATAGACCTGTGGGCTGGTTGGTGCTGCTTCTAACTTTACACCAGTATACATCAGGGACAAATAGACCTGTTGGCTGGTTGGTGCTGCTTCTAACTTTACACCAGTTTACATCAGGGACAAATAGACCTGTTGGCTGGTTGGTGCTGCTTCTAACTTTACACCAGTTTACATCAGGGACAAATAGACCTGTTGGCTGGTTGGTGCTGCTTCTAACTTTACACCAGTT
>NW_024609536.1:105000-115000 GCF_018296145.1 Oncorhynchus tshawytscha
GGACTCACCTACAGACCAGTCCTGGACTCACCTACAGACCAGTCCTGGACCAGTCCTGGACTCACCTACAGACCAGCCCTGGTGGGTAGTAACCTTCATCTGGACTCACCTACAGACCAGACCCCTGGACTCACCTACAGACCAGCCCTGGTGGGTAGTAACCTTCATCTGGACTCACCTACAGACCAGCCCTGGTGGGTAGTAACCTTCATCTGGACTCACCTACAGACCAGCCCTGGTCTAGACCTTCATCTGGACTCACCTACAGACCAGCCCTGGTGGGTAGTAACCTTCACCTGGACTCACCTACAGACCAGTCCTGGACTCACCTACAGGCCTGGTGGGTAGTAACCTTCACCTGGACTCACCTACAGACCAGCCCTGGTGGGTAGTAACCTTCATCTGGACTCACCTACAGACCAGCCCTGGTGGGTAGTAACCTTCATCTGGACTCACCTACAGACCAGCCCTGGACTCACCTACAGACCAGTCCTGGACTCACCTACAGACCAGCCCTGGTGGGTAGTAACCTTCACCTGGACTCACCTACAGACCAGTCCTGGACTCACCTACAGACCAGCCCTGGTGGGTAGTAACCTTCATCTGGACTCACCTACAGACCAGTCCTGGTGGGTAGTAACCTTCATCTGGACTCACCTACAGACCAGCCCTGGACTCACCTACAGACAAGTCCTGGTGGGTAGTAACCTTCATCTGGACTCACCTACAGACCAGCCCTGGTGGGTAGTAACCTTCATCTGGACTCACCTACAGACCAGTCCTGGACTCACCTACAGACCAGTCCTGGACTCACCTACAGACCAGTCCTGGACTCACCTACAGACCAGCCCTGGTGGGTAGTAACCTTCATCTGGACTCACCTACAGACAGACCAGCCCTGGTGGGTAGTAACCTTCATCTGGACTCACCTACAGACCAGCCCTGGTGGGTAGTAACCTTCATCTGGACTCACCTACAGACCAGTCCTGGACTCACCTACAGACCACCTTCCTGGACTCACCTACAGACCAGCCCTGGTGGGTAGTAACCTTCATCTGGACTCACCTACAGACCAGCCCTGGACTCACCTACAGACCAGCCCTGGTGGGTAGTAACCTTCATCTGGACTCACCTACAGACCAGCCCTGGACTCACCTACAGACCAGCCCCTGGTGGGTAGTAACCTTCATCTGGACTCACCTACAGACCAGCCCTGGTGGGTAGTAACCTTCATCTGGACTCACCTACAGACCAGTCCTGACTCACCTACAGACTCACTCCTACAGACCAGCCCTGGTGGGTAGTAACCTTCATCTGGACTCACCTACAGACCAGCCCTGGTGGGTAGTAACCTTCATCTGGACTCACCTACAGACCAGCCCTGGTGGGTAGTAACCTTCATCTGGACTCACCTACAGACCAGCCCTGGACTCACCTTCATCTGGACTCACAGACCAGCCCTGGTGGGTAGTAACCTTCATCTGGACTCACCTACAGACCAGCCCTGGTGGGTAGTAACCTTCATCTGGACTCACCTACAGACCAGCCCTGGTGGGTAGTAACCTCCATCTGGACTCACCTACAGACCAGCCCTGGTGGGTAGTAACCTTCATCTGGACTCACCTACAGACCAGTCCTGGACTCACCTACAGACCAGCCCTGGTGGGTAGTAACCTTCATTTGGACTCACCTACAGACCAGTCCTGGACTCACCTACAGACCAGCCCTGGTGGGTAGTAACCTTCATCTGGACTCACCTACAGACCAGCCCTGGACTCACCTACAGACCAGCCCTGGTGGGTAGTAACCTTCATCTGGACTCACCTACAGACCAGCCCTGGTGGGTAGTAACCTTCATCTGGACTCACCTACAGACCAGCCCTGGTGGGTAGTAACCTTCACCCTTCATCTGGACTCACCTACAGACCAGCCCTGGTGGGTAGTAATCTTCATCTGGACTCACCTACAGACCAGTCCTGGACTCACCTACAGACCAGCCCTGGTGGGTAGTAACCTTCACCTGGACTCACCTACAGACCAGTCCTGGACTCACCTACAGACCAGCCTGGACTTCAGGACTACTACTAAGATAGTTCAGGACTACTACTAAGATAGTTCAGGACTACTACTAAGATAGTTCAGGACTACTACTAAGATAGTTCAGGACTACTACTAAGATAGTTCAGGACTACTACTAAGATAGTTCAGGACTACTACTAAGATAGTTCAGGACTACAACTAAGATAGTTCAGGACCTTCTACTAAGATAGTTCAGGACTACTACTAAGATAGTTCAGGACTACTACTAAATAGTGATCTGGGGGTTCCCCTGGAGAGGTTAGAAAATCCCTGGAACAGAGAGAGAACAGCCTCACCTACAGACCAGCCCTGGTGGGTAGTAACATTCATCTGGACTCACCTACAGACCAGTCCTGGACTCACCTACAGACCAGCCCTGGTGGGTAGTAACCTTCATCTGGACTCACCTACAGACCAGCCCTGGACTCACCTACAGACCAGTCCTGGTGGGTAGTAACCTTCATCTGGACTCACCTACAGACCAGCCCTGGTGGGTAGTAACCTTCATCTGGACTCACCTACAGACCAGTCCTGGACTCACCTACAGACCAGCCCTGGTGGGTAGTAACCTTCATCTGGACTCACCTACAGACCAGCCCTGGTGGGTAGTAACCTTCATCTGGACTCACCTACAGACCAGCCCTGGTGGGTAGTAACCTTCATCTGGACTCACCTACAGACCAGCCCTGGTGGGTAGTAACCTTCATCTGGACTCACCTACAGACCAGCCCCGGTGGGTAGTAACCTTCATCTGGACTCACCTACAGACCAGCCCTGGACTCACCTTCAGTCCTGGACTCACCTACAGACCAGCCCTGGTGGGTAGTAACCTTCATCTGGACTCACCTACAGACCAGACCAGACCCCTGGTGGGTAGTAACCTTCATCTGGACTCACCTACAGACCAGCCCTGGTGGGTAGTAACCTTCACCTGGACTCACCTACAGACCAGCCCTGGTGGGTAGTAACCTTCATCTGGACTCACCTACAGACCAGCCTCACCTACAGACCAGCCCTGGACTCACCTACAGACCAGCCCTGGTGGGTAGTAACCTTCATCTGGACTCACCTACAGACCAGTCCTGGGACCAGCCCTCACCTACAGACCAGTCCTGGACTCACCTACAGACCAGCCCTGGTGGGTAGTAACCTTCACCTGGACTCACCTACAGACCAGCCCTGGTGGGTAGTAACCTTCATCTGGACTCACCTACAGACCAGTCCTGGACTCACCTACAGACCAGCCCTGGTGGGTAGTAACCTTCATCTGGACTCACCTACAGACCAGCCCTGGTGGGTAGTAACCTTCATCTGGAATCACCTACAGACCAGCCCTGGTGGGTAGTAACCTTCATCTGGACTCACCTACAGACCAGTCTGGACTCACCTACAGACCAGCCCTGGTGGGTAGTAACCTTCATCTGGACTCACCTACAGACCAGTCCTGGACTCACCTACAGACCAGTCCTGGACTCACCTACAGACCAGCCCTGGTGGGTAGTAACCTTCATCTGGACTCCTACAGACCAGCCCTGGGTAGTCACCTACAGACCAGCCCTGGACTCACCTACAGACCAGCCCTGGTGGGTAGTAACCTTCATCTGGACTCACCTACAGACCACGTGGACTCACCTACAGACCAGCCCTGGACTCATCTGGACTCACCTACAGACCAGTCCTGGACTCACCTACAGACCAGCCCTGGTGGGTAGTAACCTTCATCTGGACTCACCTACAGACCAGCCCTGGACTCACCTACAGACCAGCACTGGTGGGTAGTAACCTTCATCTGGACTCACCTACAGACCAGCCCTGGTGGGTAGTAACCTTCATCTGGACTTACCTACAGACCAGTCCTGGTGGGTAGTACCCTTCATCTGGACTCACCTACAGACCAGCCCTGGTGGGTAGTAATCTTTATCTGGACTCACCTACAGACCAGTCCTGGACTCACCTACAGACCAGCCCTGGTGGGTAGTAACCTTCATCTGGACTCACCTACAGACCAGCCCTGGTGGGTAGTAACCTTCACCTGGACTCACCTACAGACCAGTCCTGGACTCACCTACAGACCAGCCTGGACTTCAGGACTACTACTAAGATAGTTCAGGACTACTACTAAGATAGTTCAGGACTACCTTTAGTTCAGGACTACTACTAAGATAGTTCAGGACTACTACTAAGATAGTTCAGGACTACTACTAAGATAGTTCAGGACTACTACTAAGATAGTTCAGGACTACTACTAAGATAGTTCAGGACTACTACTAAGATAGTTCAGGACTACTACTAAGATAGTTCAGGACTACTACTAAGATAGTTCAGGACTACTACTAAGATAGTTCAGGACTACTACTAAATAGTGATCTGGGGGGGATCCCCGAGGAGAGGTTAGAAAATCCCTGGAACAGAGAGAGAACAGCCTCACCTACAGACCAGCCCTGGTGGGTAGTAACATTCATCTGGACTCACCTACAGACCAGCCCTGGTGGGTAGTAACATTCATCTGGACTCACCTACAGACCAGTCCTGGACTCACCTACAGACCAGTCCTGGTGGGTAGTAACCTTCATCTGGACTCACCTACAGACCAGTCCTGGTGGGTAGTAACCTTCATCTGGACTCACCTACAGACCAGTCCTGGACTCACCTACAGACCAGCCCTGGTGGGTAGTAACCTTCATCTGGACTCACCTACAGACCAGCCCTGGTAGGTAGTAACCTTCACCTGGACTCACCTACAGACCAGCCCTGGTGGGTAGTAACCTTCATCTGGACTCACCTACAGACCAGCCCTGGTCACCTACAGACCAGCCCTGGTGGGTAGTAACCTTCATCTGGACTCACCTACAGACCAGTCCTGGACTCACCTACAGACCAGTCCTGGACTCTCTGGACCACCTTCATCTGGACTCACCTACAGACCAGTAGTGGGTAGTAACCCTTCATCTGGACTCACCTACAGACCAGCCCTGGACTCACCTACAGACCAGCCCTGGTGGGTAGTAACCTTCATCTGGACTCACCTACAGACCAGCCCCGGTGGGTAGTAACCTTCATCTGGACTCACCTACAGACCAGCCCTGGTAGGTAGTAACCTTCTGGACTCACCTACAGACCAGCCCTGGTGGGTAGTAACCTTCATCTGGACTCACCTACAGACCAGTCTTGGACTCACCTACAGACCAGCCCTGGTGGGTAGTAACCTTCATCTGGACTCACCTACAGACCAGTCCTGGACTCACCTACAGACCAGTCCTGGACTCACCTACAGACCAGACCTGGACTCACCTACAGACCAGCCCTGGTAGGTAGTAACCTTCATCTGGACTCACCTACAGACCAGTCCTGGACTCACCTACAGACCAGCCCTGGTGGGTAGTAACCTTCATCTGGACTCACCTACAGACCAGCCCTGGTAGGTAGTAACCTTCACCTGGACTCACCTACAGACCAGCCCTGGTGGGTAGTAACCTTCATCTGGACTCACCTACAGACCAGTCTTGGACTCACCTACAGACCAGCCCTGGTGGGTAGTAACCTTCATCTGGACTCACCTACAGACCAGTCCTGGACTCACCTACAGACCAGTCCTGGACTCACCTACAGACCAGCCCTGGTGGGTAGTAACCTTCATCTACAGACCAGCCCTGGACTCACCTACAGACCAGCCCTGGACTCACCTACAGACCAGTCCTGGACTCACCTACAGACCAGCCCTGGTGGGTAGTAACCTTCATCTGGACTCACCTACAGACCAGCCCTGGACTCACCTACAGACCAGCCCTGGACTGGGTAGTAACCTTCCCTCACCTACAGACCAGTCCTGGACTCACCTACAGACCCTTCCTGGACTCACCTACAGACCAGTCCTGGACTCACCTACAGACCAGCCCTGGTGGGTAGTAACCTTCATCTGGACTCACCTACAGACCACACTCACCAGACCCCTGGTGGGTAGTAACCTTCACCTGGACTCACCTACAGACCAGTCCTGGACTCACCTACAGACCAGCCCTGGTGGGTAGTAACCTTCATCTGGACTCACCTACAGACCAGCCCTGGTGGGTAGTAACCTTCATCTGGACTCACCTACAGACCAGCCCTGGTGGGTAGTAACCTCCATCTGGACTCACCTACAGACCAGCCCTGGTGGGTAGTAACCTTCATCTGGACTCACCTACAGACCAGCCCTGGTGGGAAGTAGCCTTCATCTGAAACTTCTCAGCCAGGTGGTTGAGACGCTCCAGCCTCCTGATCTCACTCAGCAGCCACTCCTCATAGCCTTTCTCTGCATGCTCCAGACCTGTCCACGCACTGGTGATGTCCTACACACACACACACACACACACACACACACACACACACACACACACACACACACACACACACACACACACACACACACACACACACACACAGGATACAGTTTAACAGTACAGTAAGCCCCTCCTCCTAGCCCTTCTCTGCTCCAGGCCCGTTCATGGTGGTGTCCTGGGAAACACCGAGGTTTGAAGATAGAGTACTTGGCTTTACCTCCCCGGGGGAACTCTCTTTTTGGGTGAAGATTACATTGCGAAAACTGTAGGGTTAAAATGATTCTCAGAATACCATCCTTCCAAAGGGTCATTGATAACTCAGCTAATAATCAAGGTTAGGGTCAATTACATACATGAATATGAGATTTATGAAATCAATAAGATCTCTAAAAGCCAAATTATGATCAGGGGATGTGTTGCCTGGTCCTTCCTCTAGTTCTCCTCTCCTCACCAAGACCATCCGTCCCTCAGAGGGCAGGAAGGTCTCTGTGTGTGTGTGTGTCTGTGTCTGTGTGTCTGTGTGTGTGTGTCTGTGTGTGTGTGTGTGTGTGTGTGTGTGTGTGTGTGTGTGTGTGTGTGTGTGTGTGTGTGTGTGTGTGTGCGTGCGTGTGTGTGTGACTCACTGAGACCATGCGTCCCTCAGAGGGCATGAAGGCAGGCCTGTTGGAGATCCTCAGCTTGGTCTGCAGGGTGTTGAAGTTGATCTCCAGCTGACACTTCTCCTGCACCTTGGGGGGTTTGTGTTGTCTACGGTAGTCTCTGAAGTCCTCCAGTTTACCACGCATAGCAGCCATGGTCGTCTCCGGGGACTTGTTCTCGAGCCAGGGGGTCATACGACGGATCCACTCCAACAGCTGTGGGAACACATACGTTTAGTAACGCCATGACATCTTATCATTACATGGGTTATATGGAGTGTAACAATATGGAGGGTAACAGCATGGAGTGTAACAGCATGGAGGGTAACAGTATGGAGGGTAACAATATGGAGGGTAACAATATGGAGGGTAACAGCATGGAGGGTAACAATATGGAGGGTAACAGCATGGAGGGTAACAGTATGGAGGGTAACAGTATGGAGGGTAACAGTATGGAGGGTAACAATATGGAGGGTAACAGCATGGAGGGTAACAATATGGAGGGTAACAGCATGGAGGGTAACAGTATGGAGGGTAACAGCATGGAGGGAAACAACATGGAGGGTAACAGTATGGAGGGTAACAGTATGGAGGGTAACAGCATGGATGGTAACAGCATGGAGGGTAACAGTATGGAGGGTAACAGTATATATGGTAACAGTATGGAGGGTAACAGCATGGAGGGTATTAGTATAGATAACAGTATGGAGGGTAACAGTATGGAGGGTAACAGTATGGAAGGTAACAGTATATATGGTAACAGTATGGAGGGTAACAGCATGGAGGGTATTAGTATAGATAACAGTATGGAGGGTAACAGTATGACGGGTAACAGTATGGAGGGTAACAGTAAGGAGGGTAACAGTAAGGAGGGTAACAGTATGGAGGGTAACAGTATGGAGGGTAACAGTATGGAGGGTAACATTATGGAGGGTAACAGCATGGAGGGTAACAGCATGGAGGGTAACAGTATGGAGGGTAACAGTATGGAGGGTAACAGTATGGAGGGTAACATTACGGAGGGTAACAGTATGGAGGGTAACAGTATGGAGGGTAACAGTATGGAGGGTAACAGCATGGAGGGCAACAGTATGGAGGGTACTTCTAACATCATGGAGGGTAACAATATGGAGGGTAACAGTATGGAGGATAACAGTATGGAAGGTAACAGTATGGAGGGTAACAGTATGGAGGGTAACAGCGTGGAGGGTAACAGTATGGAGGGTAACAGCATGGAGGGTAACAGCAAGGAGGATAACAGTATGGAGGGTAACAGCAAGGAGGGTAACAGTATGGAGGGTAACAGTATGGAGGTTAACAGTATGGAGGGTATTAATATAGATAACAGTATGGAGGGTAAGAGTATGGAGGGTAACAGTATGGAGGGTAACAGTATGGAGGGTAACAGCATGGAGGGTAAGAGTATGGAGGGTAACAGTATGGAGGGTAACAGAATAGAGGGTAACAGTATGGAGGGTAACAGAATGGAGGGTAACAGTATGGAGGGTATTAGTATAGATAACAGTATGGAGGGTAACAGTATGGAGGGTAACAGTATGGAGGGTAACAGTATGGAGGGTAACAGTACGGAGGGTAACAGTATGGAGGGTAACAGAATGGAGGGTAACAGTATGGAGGGTAACAGTATGGAGGGTAACAGTATGGAGGGTAACAGTATGGAGGGTACCAGTATGGAGGGTAACAGCATGGAGGGTAACAGTATGGAGGGTAACAGTATGGAGGGTAACAATATGGAGGGTAACAGCATGGAGGGTAACAATATGGAGGGTAACAGCATGGAGGGTAACAGTATGGAGGGTAACAGCATGGAGGGTAACAGCATGGATGGTAACAGCATGGAGGGTAACAGTATGGAGGGTAACAGTATGGATGGTAACAGCATGGAGGGTAACAGTATGGAGGGTAACAGATAACAGTATGGAGGGTAACAGTATGGAGGGTAACAGCATGGAGGGTAACAGTATAGATAACAGTATGGAGGGTAACAGTATGGAGGGGGATAACAGTATGGAGGGTAACAGTATGGAGGGTAACAGTATGGAGGGTAACAGCATGGAGGGTAACAGTATAGGATAACAGTATGGAGGGTAACAGTATGGAGGGTAACAGTATGGAGGGTAACAGTATGGAGGGTAACAGTATGGAGGGTAACAGTATGGAGGGTAACAGTATGGAGGGTACAGTATGGAGGGTAACATTATGGAGGGTAACAGTATGGAGGGTAACAGTATGGAGGGTAACAGCATGGAGGGTAACAGCATGGAGGGCAACAGTATGGAGGGTAACAGTATGGAGGGTAACATTATGGAGGGTAACAGTATGGAGGGTAACAGTATGGAGGGTAACAGTATGGAGGGTAACAGCATGGAGGGCAACAGTATGGAGGGTACTTCTAACATCATGGAGGGTAACAATATGGAGGGTAACAGTATGGAGGATAACAGTATGGAGGGTAACAGCGTGGAGGGTAACAGTATGGAGGGTAACAGCATGGAGGGTAACAGCATGGAGGTTAACAGTATGGAGGGTATTAATATAGATAACAGTATGGAGGGTAAGAGTATGGAGGGTACCAGTATGGAGGGTAACAGTATGGAGGGTATTAATATAGATAACAGAATGGAGGGTAAGAGTATGGAGGGTATTAATATAGATAACAGTATGGAGGGTAACAGTATGGAGGGTAACAGTATGGAGGGTAACAGCATGGAGGGTAAGAGTATGGAGGGTAACAGTATGGAGGGTAACAGAATGGAGGGTAACAGTATGGAGGGTAACAGTATGGAGGGTAACAGTATGGAGGGTAACAGTATGGATATAGGGATAACAGTATGGAGGGTAACAGTATGGAGGGTAACAGTATGGAGGGTAACAGTATGGAGGGTAACAATATGGAGGGTAACAGTACGGAGGGTAACAGTATGGAGGGTAACAGTATGGAGG
>NW_024609536.1:120000-187500 GCF_018296145.1 Oncorhynchus tshawytscha
ATTTTATAGGGCTGAAATCACTGATTTTATAGGGCTGAAATCACTGATTTTATAGGGCCGAAATCACTGATTTTATAGGGCCGAAATCACTGATTTTATAGGGCCGAAATCACTGATTTTATAGGGCCAAAATCACAGATGTAATAGGGCCTCCTTCAGAGATTAACCATTATTTTAGCAGGTATATTGACAGAAAACATAGCACACTACTTTCTCTTGTTCATTAATGACTTGGGGAAGAGTTTCCTGGTGGAAAAAAATAGTAACGAAATGCGAAATGTTTGATTTAAAAAAAAAAAGTAGCTCTCATACTAGAAAAGGTTGGAGACCCCTGATCTAAAATATTTACCTTCAGCGTCCAACATCTTGGGGATGTCCAGGTATTTCTCTGCCACATCAAAGGCCAGGTTCAGATTACCCAGAGGGTCATCCTGGACAGAGGAGAGAAGAGATCATAACGAGACACGTAAACACACCGTTTAACTAACATATTCATCCACACTGTCTTCAACTCATCATCAATCATACTATTACCGTGTAACACAATACAGGCTAGTACATGTAAACAGTTTTAACATTCAACATGGCAACTCCAGGGGACATACAATACATTAGTAGACCTTCGGCCTTGGTCCTAGACAAGGCTAGTCCTACCTTAAAGTACCAGGTGGTACGAACCAGGTGTTCTAATATCCCAGGTGGTACCAACCAGGTGTTCTAATATCCCAGGTGGTACCAACCAGGTGTTCTAATATCCCCAGATGGTACCAACCAGGTGTTCTAATATCCCCAGATGGTACCAACCAGGTGTTCTAATATCCCCAGATGGTACCAACCAGGTGTTCTAATATCCCCATGGTACCAACCAGGTGGTATCCCCAACCAGGTGTTCTAATATCCCCAGATGGTACCAACCAGGTGTTCTAATATCCCCAGATAATACCAGGTGTTCTAATATCCCCAGATGGTACCAACCAGGTACCAACCAGGTTCTAATATCCCAGATGGTACCAACCAGGTGTTCTAATATCCCCAGATGGTACCAACCAGGTGTTCTAATATCCCAGATGGTACCAACCAGGTGTTCTAATATCCCAGATGGTACCAACCAGGTGTTCTAATATCCCCAGATGGTACCAACCCAATATCCCCAGATGGTACCAACCAGGTGTTCTAATATCCCCAGGTGGTACCAACCAGGTGTTCTAATATCCCCAGGTGGTACCAACCAGGTGTTCTAATATCCCAGATGGTACCAACCAGGTGTTCTAATATCCCAGATGGTACCAACCAGGTGTTCTAATATCCCAGATGGTACCAACCAGGTGTTCTAATATCCCCAGATGGTACCAACCAGGTGTTCTAATATCCCAGATGGTACCAACCAGGTGTTCTAATATCCCCAGATGGTACCAACCAGGTGTTCTAATATCCCCAGATGGTACCAACCAGGTGTTCTAATATCCCCAGATGGTACCAACCAGGTGTTCTAATATCCCCAGATGGTACCAACCAGGTGTTCTAATATCCCCAGATGGTACCAACCAGGTGTTCTAATATCCCCAGATGGTACCAACCAGGTGTTCTAATATCCCAGATGGTACCAACCAGGTGTTCTAATATCCCCAGATGGTACCAACCAGGTGTTCTAATATCCCCAGATGGTACCAACCAGGTGTTCTATATCCCCAGATGGTACCCTAAATGGTACCAACCATGTTCTAATATCCCAGATGGTACCAACCAGGTGTTCTAATATCCCAGATGGTACCAACCAGGTGTTCTAATATCCCCAGATGGTACCAACCAGGTGTTCTAATATCCCCAGGTGGTACCAACCAGGTGTTCTAATATCCCCAGGTGGTACCAACCAGGTGTTCTAATATCCCCAGGTGGTACCAACCAGGTGTTCTAATATCCCCAGATGGTACCAACCAGGTGTTCTAATATCCCCAGATGGTACCAACCAGGTGTTCTAATATCCCCAGATGGTACCAACCAGGTGTTCTAATATCCCCAGATGGTACCAACCAGGTGTTCCTTGTGGATTACCAACAGCTACAGATGTACTGTCTTAATTTGATCATTCTGTCGTCGCAGAGAATTTTCCTGCGCATCAGGAACTGTAAACTTGTAGTGTGTTCAAGGTTTAACAAAGCTTCTAAAGTTTGTCATTTCCACTTTACAATGTCAGACTTGATTTGTCCAACGAAAACTGTATCAACCCCTACAAAAATGTCCATTGATTATAATCCACATAATAATTTACATTTCCTGTTGCTGCAGGATCTTTCTCCTGCTGTGAAAAGCCGATAAAATGAAGATAGTACAGCATCTCAGAGTCATGCGTCGTTATAGCTCGGTTTATATAGTCGTTAAAGCTCAGTTTATATAGTCGTTAAAGCTCAGTTTATATAGTTGATATAGCTCAGTTTATATAGTTGATATAGCTCAGTTTATATAGTTGATATAGCTCGGTTTATATAGTTGATATAGCTCAGTTTATATAGTTGATAAAGCTTGGTTTGTATAGTTGATGAAGCTCAGTTTATATAGTTGATATAGCTCGGTTTATACAGTCGATATAGCTTGGTTTATATAGTCGATATAGCTTGGTTTATATAGTTATTATAGCTCAGTTTATATAGTCATTATCGCTTG
Organism: Oncorhynchus tshawytscha; assembly: GCF_018296145.1. Lineage (NCBI taxonomy): Eukaryota > Metazoa > Chordata > Actinopteri > Salmoniformes > Salmonidae > Oncorhynchus > Oncorhynchus tshawytscha. The sequence goes on from NW_024609536.1 coordinate 122,662, forward strand.
TTTTAGACAGTCATTATAGCTCTTATCTAGTCATTAAAGCTTGGTTTATACAGTTGTTATAGCTCTTATATAGTCATTATAGCTCTTATATAGTCATTATAGCTCTTATATAGTAGTTATAGCTCGGTTTACACAGTAGTTATAGCTCTTATATAGTCATTATAGCTCGGTTTACACAGTAGTTATAGCTCTTACACAGTAGTTATAGCTCTTCTATAGTAGTTATAGCTCTTATACAGTGTTATAGCTCTTACACAGTAGTTATAGCTCTTATATAGTCATTATAGCTCTTATATAGTCATTATAGCTCTTATATAGTAGTTATAGCTCTTATACAGTGTTATAGCTCTTACACAGTAGTTATAGCTCTTATATAGTCATTATAGCTCTTATATAGTCATTATAGCTCTTATATAGTAGTTATAGCTCTTATACAGTGTTATAGCTCTTACACAGTAGTTATAGCTCAGTTTACACAGTAGTTATAGCTCTTATATAGTCGTTATAGCTCTTATATAGTAGTTATATCTCTTATATAGTAGTTATAGCTCTTATATAGTCGATATATCTCTTATATAGTCTTAGTTTTATCATATAGTTGTAGTTAACAGGGCAGTGGGGTTAGTGTGGTGGTTGGTGGCTGCATCTCCCAACATGCATTTCAGCCCAGGTCTTGGACCAGACTAGCCTGAGTGCCAGTCTATTTGTGCCATCATACCATGACAAGGAGTTGGCCTGATGGCACAAACAGACTGGCACTCAGCCAGTCCTAGACCAGCATGCATCGGACTCAGGCCACACCACACAGAGACCTTGTTGAGCTTGGCATAGTCGATGAGGTCAGGACGGTGTCTGTGTATCAGGGCGCACAACGCGAGGCCATCCTTCCAGCTTCACAGCCAACCAGGGGGAGAGAATCATATCGTCACAGCGGGCCGCCACATCAACAGCCAATTAAAATGCCTTTATCTAACAGTCTTCTAAGGTCAAGGGCCAATTAAATTTGATTTCCTACTAAAGCTTTGTGTTCATTGGTTCTCAGACTGATAGGTGCAGGTGTGCTGATACTGATGATTTGTTTACATAGCAGGTTAGGATAATTAACATAGCAGGTTAGGATAATTAACATAGCAGGTTAGGATAATTAACATAGCAGGTTAGGATAATTAACATAGCAGGTTAGGATAATTAACATAGCAGGTTAGGATAATTAACATAGCAGGTTAGGATAATTAACATAGCAGGTTAGGATAATTAACATAGCAGGTTAGGATAATTAACATAGCAGGTTAGGATAATTAACATAGCAGGTTAGGATAATTAACATAGCAGGTTAGGATAATTAACATAGCAGGTTAGGATAATTAACATAGCAGGTTAGGATAATTAACATAGCAGGTTAGGATAATTAACATAGCAGGTTAGGATAATTAACATAGCAGGTTAGGATAATTAACATAGCAGGTTAGGATAATTAACATAGCAGGTTAGGATAATTAACATAGCAGGTTAGGATAATTAACATAGCAGGTTAGGATAATAATTAACGTGGCAGGTTAGGATAATTAACTTAGCAGGTTAGGAGAATGAGGTTAAGGTTAGGAAAAGGGTTAGCTACAACACTACAGTTGTCAACAGCTGTTGTCCCCTACGCACCCACTAGTTGGCGCTGTAGGCCGACTACATCTAGCCACATCCGATAGAAAAGGTAAACAAACCATCTCTGGTGACAAATCATCAGTAAAGAGAACAAGCCTTTCCATTGGACTGCTGCTCTCTGCTGCAGAACTCAAATCAAATGGATGGTTGTGCTTCTCCAGACTGACATCAATGCACTGTGATTGGTCCAGGAAGAGGCTTCTACCCAGCAGTTAAAGGCCCAATGCACTGTGATTGGTCCAGGAAGAGGCTTCTACCCAGCAGTTAAAGGCCCAATGCACTGTGATTGGTCCAGGAAGAGGCTTCTACCCAGCAGTTAAAGGCCCAATGCACTGTGATTGGTCCAGGAAGAGGCTTCTACCCAGCAGGTAAAGGCCCAATGCACTGTGATTGGTCCAGGAAGAGGCTTCTACCCAGCAGTTAAAGGCCCAATGCACTGTGATTGGTCCAGGAAGAGGCTTCTACCCAGCAGTTAAAGGTCCAATGCAGCCGTTTTTATATCAATATCAAATCATTTCTGGGTAACAATTAAGAACCTTACTGTACTGGTTTTCCATTGAATTTTTTTTTGTTGTTGTTGATTTCTCAAAGCAGATTTTTGTTCGGACTCTCTGGGAATGGTCTGAGTGAGGAGGAGGAAAACTGGAAACTAGCTGTTATTGGTAGATAGGTTTGGAACTCTCTTTCTAATTGGTCTGTTAACCAATTTACCAAGGCAAGCTGAGACTCCTGCCCATGTACACCTGCTGATTAGAAGGTTCTGTGTAGATTGTACTTTCAACCAATCAACTATCAGGAAAAAACACTGAGCAAATGTTTTCACACTTTTACAGTGTTAGTTTCATCAGCTGTTGTACAATATGATACAAAACACAGGGGGAAAAAACAACATTTTGACTGCACTGGGCCTTTATCAGATTTAATCACAACCAAAGAATGGCAAAGAAGAGTCTTTTTGAAGCCCTGATCTTAAATGGGGAAACGTAAGCATCTATTGAACTGGCTGGACTACTGATAAACACTGAATTAACATGCAGATCTCCTTTTTCCCTCTCTCTCTCTGTCTCTCTCTCTCTCTGTCTCTCTCTCTCTCTCTCTCTCTCTCTCTCTGTCTCTCTCTCTCTCTCTCTGTCTCTCTCTCTCTCTCTCTCTCTCTCTCTGTCTCTCTCTCTCTCTCTCTCTCTCTCTCTCTCTCTCTCTCTCTCTCTCTCTCTGTCTCTCTCTCTCTCTCTCTCTCTCTCTCTCTCTGTGTCTCTCTCTCTCTCTCTCTCTCTCTCTCTCTCTCTGTCTCTCTCTCTCTCTCTCTCTCTCTCTCTCTCTCTCTCTCTCTCTCTCTCTTTCTCCTCCTCTGTCCCCCTCTCTTTCTCCTCCTCTTACCCTCTCTCTCTCACTCCTCCCTCTCCCTCTCTCTCTCTCTCTCTCTCTCTCAGACAAATAGACAACCATTTACAATGCTGTGATGGGACTTGAATCTCACTCAGTAAATGGACTCACTTGACATGGAAGTTCTGGACATTGACATTCCTGTAGGGGGCAGTCTTTCTCTGGCACCATAGAAGAAGACCTTCCTTAGCAGAGGTTTCTACAGGAGAGAACATTGTGATGTTTATTGTGACAATCGTACAGTCCTGGTTCTATCAAACACTCTGAAGGGCCACGTTATGTGTTGTATGCTGTTCTACGACAGCCACATTCATTACGGGACAGTTTCCCAGACACAGACTAGTCCTGTACTAAGAAGCACTTTACATGGAGAATCTCACATTGAGGCTTTTTGGTCCAAGACTAGTCTGAAATCTGGGTGCAGGAAACTGGCCTGATGTGTTCTAATATCTAATTCATGAAACTGGCCTGATGTGTTCTAATATCTAATTCATGAAACTGGCCTGATGTGTTCTAATATCTAATTCATGAGACTGGCCTGATGTGTTCTAATATCTAATGTCTAATTCATGAAACTGGCCTGATGTGTATCTAATATCTAATTCATGAAACTGGCCTGATGTGTTCTAATATCTAATATCTAATTCATGAAACTGGCCTGATGTGTTCTAATATCTAATATCTAATTCATGAAACTGGCCTGATGTGTTGGCCTGATGTGTTCTAATATCTAATATCTAATTCATGAAACTGGCCTGATGTGTTCTAATATCTAATATCTAATTCATGAAACTGGCCTGATGTGTTCTAATATCTAATATCTAATTCATGAGACTGGCCTGATGTGTTCTAATATCTAATATCTAATTCATGAAACTGGCCTGATGTGTTCTAATATCTAATATCTAATTCATGAAACTGGCCTGATGTGTTCTAATATCTAATTCATGAGACTGGCCTGATGTGTTCTAATATCTAATATCTAATTCATGAAACTGGCCTGATGTGTTCTAATATCTAATATCTAATTCATGAGACTGGCCTGATGTGTTCTAATATCTAATATCTAATTCATGAAACTGGCCTGATGTGTTCTAATTCTAATGTCTAATTCATGAAACTGGCCTGATGTGTTCTAATATCTAATATCTAATTCATGAAACTGGCCTGATGTGTTCTAATATCTAATATCTAATTCATGAGACTGGCCTGATGTGTTCTAATATCTAATTCATGAAACTGGCCTGATGTGTTCTAATATCTAATATCTAATTCATGAAACTGGCCTGATGTGTTCTAATATCTAATATCTAATTCATGAAACTGGCCTGATGTGTTCTAATATCTAATATCTAATTCATGAAACTGGCCTGATGTGTTCTAATATCTAATATCTAATTCATGAAACTGGCCTGATGTGTTCTAATATCTAATATCTAATTCATGAAACTGGCCTGATGTGTTCTAATATCTAATATCTAATTCATGAAACTGGCCTGATGTGTTCTAATATCTAATTCATGAAACTGGCCTGATGTGTTCTAATATCTAATATCTAATTCATGAAACTGGCCTGATGTGTTCTAATATCTAATTCATGAAACTGGCCTGATGTGTTCTAATATCTAATTCATGAAACTGGCCTGATGTGTTCTAATATCTAATATCTAATTCATGAAACTGGCCTGATGTGTTCTAATATCTAATATCTAATTCATGAGACTGGCCTGATGTGTTCTAATATCTAATATCTAATTCATGAAACTGGCCTGATGTGTTCTAATATCTAATATCTAATTCATGAGACTGGCCTGATGTGTTCTAATATCTAATTCATGAGACTGGCCTGATGTGGTTGATGTGTTCTAATATCTAATTCATGAAACTGGCCTGATGTGTTCTAATGTTCTAATATCTAATTCATGAAACTGGCCTGATGTGTTCTAATATCTAATATCTAATTCATGAGACTGGCCTGATGTGTTCTAATATCTAATATCTAATTCATGAGACTGGCCTGATGTGTTCTAATGTCTAATATCTAATTCATGAGACTGGCCTGATGTGTTCTAATATCTAATATCTAATTCATGAGACTGGCCTGATGTGTTCTAATGTCTAATTCATGAAACTGGCCTGATGTGTTCTAATATCTAATGTCTAATTCATGAAACTGGCCTGATGTGTTCTAATATCTAATATCTAATTCATGAAACTGGCCTGATGTGTTCTAATATCTAATATCTAATTCATGAGACTGGCCTGATGTGTTCTAATATCTAATATCTAATTCATGAGACTGGCCTGATGTGTTCTAATGTCTAATATCTAATTCATGAGACTGGCCTGATGTGTTCTAATATCTAATATCTAATTCATGAGACTGGCCTGATGTGTTCTAATGTCTAATTCATGAAACTGGCCTGATGTGTTCTAATATCTAATGTCTAATTCATGAAACTGGCCTGATGTGTTCTAATATCTAATATCTAATTCATGAGACTGGCCTGATGTGTTCTAATATCTAATATCTAATTCATGAGACTGGCCTGATGTGTTCTAATATCTAATGTCTAATTCATGAAACTGGCCTGATGTGTTCTAATATCTAATATCTAATTCATGAAACTGGCCTGATGTGTTCTAATATCTAATAATTCATGAACTGGCCTGATGTGTTCTAATGTCTAATTCATGAAACTGGCCTGATGTGTTCTAATATCTAATATCTAATTCATGAAACTGGCCTGATGTGTTCTAATATCTAATATCTAATTCATGAAACTGGCCTGATGTGTTCTAATATCTAATATCTAATTCATGAAACTGGCCTGATGTGTTCTAATATCTAATATCTAATTCATGAAACTGGCCTGATGTGTTCTAATATCTAATTCATGAAACTGGCCTGATGTGTTCTAATATCTAATTCATGAAACTGGCCTGATGTGTTCTAATATCTAATATCTAATTCATGAAACTGGCCTGATGTGTTCTAATATCTAATTCATGAAACTGGCCTGATGTGTTCTAATATCTAATTCATGAAACTGGCCTGATGTGTTCTAATATCTAATATCTAATTCATGAAACTGGCCTGATGTGTTCTAATATCTAATATCTAATTCATGAAACTGGCCTGATGTGTTCTAATATCTAATTCATGAGACTGGCCTGATGTGTTCTAATATCTAATTCATGAGACTGGCCTGATGTGTTCTGAAACTGGCCTGATGTGTTCTAATATCTAATTCATGAAACTGGCCTGATGTGTTCTAATATCTAATATCTAATTCATGAAACTGGCCTGATGTGTTCTAATATCTAATATCTAATTCATGAAACTGGCCTGATGTGTTCTAATATCTAATATCTAATTCATGAGACTGGCCTGATGTGTTCTAATATCTAATATCTAATTCATGAGACTGGCCTGATGTGTTCTAATATCTAATATCTAATATCTAATTCATGAGACTGGCCTGATGTGTTCTAATGTCTAATTCATGAAACTGGCCTGATGTGTTCTAATATCTAATATCTAATTCATGAGACTGGCCTGATGTGTTCTAATATCTAATATCTAATTCATGAGACTGGCCTGATGTGTTCTAATATCTAATATCTAATTCATGAAACTGGCCTGATGTGTTCTAATATCTAATATCTAATTCATGAGACTGGCCTGATGTGTTCTAATATCTAATATCTAATTCATGAAACTGGCCTGATGTGTTCTAATATCTAATGTCTAATTCATGAAACTGGCCTGATGTGTTCCAATGTCTAATTCATGAAACTGGCCTGATGTGTTCTAATATCTAATATCTAATTCATGAGACTGGCCTGATGTGTTCTAATATCTAATATCTAATTCATGAGACTGGCCTGATGTGTTCTAATATCTAATATCTTATTCATGAGACTGGCCTGATGTGTTCTAATATCTAATGTCTAATTCATGAAACTGGCCTGATGTGTTCTAATATCTAATATCTAATTCATGAAACTGGCCTGATGTGTTCTAATATCTAATTCATGAGACTGGCCTGATGTGTTCTAATGTCTAATTCATGAAACTGGCCTGATGTGTTCTAATATCTAATATCTAATTCATGAAACTGGCCTGATGTGTTCTAATATCTAATATCTAATTCATGAAACTGGCCTGATGTGTTCTAATATCTAATATCTAATTCATGAAACTGGCCTGATGTGTTCTAATATCTAATATCTAATTCATGAAACTGGCCTGATGTGTTCTAACTGGCCTGATGTGTTCTAATATCTAATTCATGAAACTGGCCTGATGTGTTCTAATATCTAATATCTAATTCATGAAACTGGCCTGATGTGTTCTAATATCTAATTCATGAAACTGGCCTGATGTGTTCTAATATCTAATTCATGAGACTGGCCTGATGTGTTCTAATATCTAATTCATGAAACTGGCCTGATGTGTTCTAATATCTAATATCTAATTCATGAGACTGGCCTGATGTGTTCTAATATCTAATATCTTATTCATGAAACTGGCCTGATGTGTTCTAATATCTAATATCTAATTCATGAAACTGGCCTGATGTGTTCTAATATCTAATATCTAATTCATGAAACTGGCCTGATGTGTTCTAATATCTAATATCTAATTCATGAGACTGGCCTGATGTGTTCTAATATCTAATATCTAATTTATGAAACTGGCCTGATGTGTTCTAATGTCTAATTCATGAAACTGGCCTGATGTGTTCTAATATCTAATATCTAATTCATGAAACTGGCCTGATGTGTTCTAATATCTAATATCTAATTCATGAACTGGCCTGATGTGTTCTAATATCTAATATCTAATTCATGAGACTGGCCTGATGTGTTCTAATATCTAATATCTAATTCATGAGACTGGCCTGATGTGTTCTAATATCTAATATCTAATTCATGAGACTGGCCTGATGTGTTCTAATATCTAATATCTAATTCATGAAACTGGCCTGATGTGTTCTAATATCTAATATCTAATTCATGAGACTGGCCTGATGTGTTCATAATGTGTTCTAATATCTAATTCATGAAACTGGCCTGATGTGTTCTAATATCTAATATCTAATTCATGAAACTGGCCTGATGTGTTCTAATATCTAATATCTAATTCATGAGACTGGCCTGATGTGTTCTAATATCTAATATCTAATTCATGAGACTGGCCTGATGTGTTCTAATGTCTAATTCATGAAACTGGCCTGATGTGTTCTAATATCTAATATCTAATTCATGAAACTGGCCTGATGTGTTCTAATATCTAATTCTGAACTGGCCTGATGTGTTCTAATATCTAATATCTAATTCATGAAACTGGCCTGATGTGTTCTAATATCTAATATCTAATTCATGAAACTGGCCTGATGTGTTCTAATATCTAATATCTAATTCATGAAACTGGCCTGATGTGTTCTAATATCTAAATTCATGAGACTGGCCTGATGTGTTCTAATATCTAATATCTAATTCATGAAACTGGCCTGATGTGTTCTAATATCTAATTCATGAGACTGGCCTGATGTGTTCTAATATCTAATATCTAATTCATGAGACTGGCCTGATGTGTTCTAATATCTAATATCTAATTTATGAAACTGGCCTGATGTGTTCTAATATCTAATATCTAATTCATGAAACTGGCCTGATGTGTTCTAATATCTAATATCTAATTTATGAAACTGGCCTGATGTGTTCTAATGTCTAATTCATGAAACTGGCCTAATGTGTTCTAATGTCTAATTCATGAATAACACATACATGGAGATAACATACTATACACTATAACTACATGACTATATTAACTAACCTTCCACTGAGATAACATACTATACACTATACATACCACTATAACTACATGACTATATTAACTAACCTTCCACTGAGATGTCCTGGATGGCGAAGCGCAGAATGATGGTCCATATCATTCCCAGAGTCATCTTAATGTTGCCGTCCACAATCTCTGCAGGAGAAACAGGTCAGTAATGCAGTCGTCATGGAGACGTCCCGGTCTTTCTCAACCAGGTCCCTGTGTTTTCTATTCCTCCATTAAGTTTGTCTTATTGGATGGTCGATATAATATACTGGAATACAAACTACATGCAATGTTAAATGACACACAGAGCACACATTAAACAAATGCTATATTATACTGTGGTATAAATACTATAGTATACTGTGGTGTAAATACTATAGTATACTGTGGTGTAAATACCATAGTATACTGTGGTGTATCTACTATAGTATACTGTGGTATAAATACTATAGTATACTGTGGTGTAAATACTATAGTATACTGTGGTGTAAATACTATAGTATACTGTGGTGTAAATACTATAGTATACTGTGGTGTAAATACTATAGTATACTGTGGTGTAAATACTATAGTATACTGTGGTATAAATACTATAGTATACTGTGGTGTAAATACTATAGTATACTGTGGTATAAATATACAGTATACTGTGGTGCAAATACTATAGTATACTGTGGTATAAATAATACAGTATAGTATAAACACTATAGTATACTGTGGTGTAAATACTATAGTATACTGTGGTATAAATAATATAGTATACTGTGGTATAAATACTATAGTATACTGTGGTGTAAATACTATAGTATACTGTTGTATAAATACTATAGTATACTGTGGTGTAAATACTATAGTATACTGTGGTGTAAATACTATAGTATACTGTGGTATAAATACTACAGTATACTGTGGTGTAAATACTATAGTATACTGTGGTATAAATAATACAGTATACTGTGGTGTAAATACTATAGTATACTGTGGTGTAAATACTATAGTATACTGTGGTATAAATAATACAGTATACCGTGGTATAAATACTGTAGTATACTGTGGTGTAAATACTATAGTATACCATGGTATAAATACTATAGTATACCATGGTATAAATACTATAGTATGCCATGGTATAAATACTATAGTATACTGTTGTGTAAATACTATTGTATACCATGGTATAAATACTATAGTATACCATGGTATAAATACTATAGTATACCATGGTATAAAAATAGTATACCATGGTATAAATACTATAGTTTACCATGGTATAAATACTATAGTATACTGTGGTATAAATACTATAGTATACCATGGTATAAAAATAGTATACTAAATAATAGTATACCATGGTATAAATTCAGCATACTGTGGTGTAAAATAAAGTATACCATGGTATAAATAATAGTATACCATGGTATAAATCAGTATACTGTGGTGTAAAAATAGTATCTAAATAATAGTATACCATGGTATAAATCTATAGCTGTGGTGAAATACTATAGTATACCATGATATAAATCTATAGTATACCATGGTATAAATACTATAGTATACTGTGGTATAAATACTATAGTATACCATGGTATAAATACTATAGTATACCATGGTATAAATACTATAGTATACCATGGTATAAAAATAGTATAAATCTAAATAATGTATACATGGTATAAATACTATAGTAGCTGTGGTATAAATACTATAGTATACTGTGGTATAAATACTATAGTATACTGTGGTATAAATACTATAGTATACTGTGGTATAAATACTATAGTATACTGTGGTATAAATACTATAGTATAGTATAAATACTATAGTATACTGTGGTATAAATACTATAGTATACTTCTATAGTATACTGTGGTGTAAATACTATAGTATACTGTGGTATAAATACTATTGTATACTGTGGTATAAATACTATAGTATACTGTGGTATAAATACTATAGTATACTGTGGTGTAAATACTATAGTATACTGTGGTGTAAATACTATAGTATACTGTGTATAAATACTATAGTAATCTTCTTTACACTCTCTTTGGGTAATCCATTCCAATCATTTTGAAGTTAACAGCAGGTGTTTTGATATGTTCACACATCTACCAAAACAGACGTTTTATATCCTGGCACAAAATGGAATTAGGAAAATCTACAGATTGATTTTCAGGTTAAAAAAAATATACAATTAGACAATTCAAATACTGAAGTCCTAAAGTCCACAAAAACCCTGCAGTGAATACTATAGTATTTGCTGTAGTATTCAGTAGTACTTACAGTTAACATAGTATAAATAAAAGTAAAATAGTACACTATATAATTACTGTCGTGTTTTTGCAGATTGTAGTATACTGTAGAATTTACTCAGTGTTTTTGTGAAATAGTAAATTATAATATACATTCAGCTTTGGTGAAATAGACTCTATAATGTACCTTCAGCTGTGGTGAAATAGATCTATAATGTACCTTCAGCTGTGGTGAAATAGATCTATAATGTACCTTAGATCTATAATGTACCTTCAGCTGTGGTGAAATAGATCTATAATGTACCTTCAGCTGTGGTGAAATAGATCTATAATGTACCTTCAGCTGTGGTGAAATAGATCTATAATATACCTTCAGCTGTGGTGAAATAGATCTATAATGTACCTTCAGCTGTGGTGAAATAGATCTATAATGTACCTTCAGCTGTGGTGAAATAGATCTATAATGTACCTTCAGCTGTGGTGAAATAGATCTATAATGTACCTTCAGCTGTGGTGAAATAGATCTATAATGTACCTTCAGCTCCAATGGAGACCAGCTTGACTCCTTTGCTGGTGATGTAATCCAGAGCTTTGTTGACGTTGGCTATCTTGTGGAAGCGCATTTTCCCTCTGTCTGGTTTGGGAAGTCTTTCACCTGAGGAAGAGGAGACATGTGAAGTCATTCACCTGAGGAAGAGGAGACGTGCGGCTGTATTGACGTATCGGACACACCTTTCAGAATAACTATCAGTGGGTACCAACACACACACAAACACACACACACACACACACACACACACACACAGAGAGAGACGATGTACCAGAAATGACTTCCAGCAGCAGCATGAGTTTCAGTCCGTTCCTGAAGTCCTCCTCGATGTTTTCAATCCCAGTCCCAGCCTTCCTCAGGTGAGAGTTGCACCAGGCTGTGAAAGTCTGAGCACAACAGACGTACGGCTGAACATCGAGTCCAATCAACACAGGTTAGTCCTTGTGTCTGACTCTTTCATGTGTCTTGGCGTTTTCTCTGTCAACACTTCACCATGTACAGTACACCGGGAAGGGCCTCGGTTGTAACGGTTCACAGAGCCCCGCCCCGAACCAGGGACCCTCTGCACAGTCAACAGCATCAATGTAACAGTATAACTTTAGACCGTCCCCTCGCCCCGCCCCGGGCTCGAACCAGGGACCCTCTGCACAGTCAACAGCATCAATGTAACAGTATAACTTTAGACCGTCCCCTCGCCCCGCCCCGGGCTCGAACCAGGGACCCTCTGCACAGTCAACAGCATCAATGTAACAGTATAACTTTAGACCGTCCCCTCGCCCCGCCCGGGCTCGAACCAGGGACCCTCTGCACAGTCAACAGCATCAATGTAACAGTATAACTTTAGACCGTCCCCTCGCCCCGCCCGGGCTCGAACCAGGGACCCTCTGCACAGTCAACAGCATCAATGTAACAGTATAACTTTAGACCGTCCCCTCGCCCCGCCCCGGGCTCGAACCAGGGACCCTCTGCACAGTCAACAGCATCAATGTAACAGTATAACTTTAGACCGTCCCCTCGCCCCGACCCGGGCTCAAACCAGGGACCCTCTGCACATCAACAACTGACACCCACGAAGCATCGTTGCCCATCGCGCCACAAAAAGCCGCGGCCCTTGCAGAGCAAAGAGGAACAACTACTTCTAGGTCTCAGAGCGAGTGACGTCACCCGATTGAAACGCTATTAGCGCGCACCACCGCTAACTAGCTAGCCGTTTCACATCGGTTACACACAGACAGCTGGCCGCTCGTTCAGACCCATGAATCGGTGGTCAGAGAGCGTTATTGGGGTATCATTTACCAGACAACATACATGGCACGGAGGGATGGCTTTGAGCTCTGGGAAGAAAAGTGCTTGGGGGTTATCTTTATCCATCCTCTGTATAAAGCAGTGTTTTCCTGTTATAACCTGTAGTTATAACCTGTAGTTATAACCTGTAGTTATAGAGAGGGTAGAGAGAGCAGTGTTTTCCTGTTATAACCTGTAGTTATAACCTGTAGTCATAGAGAGGGTAGAGAGAGCAGTGTTTTCCTGTTATAACCTGTAGTTATAACCTGTAGTTATAACCTGTAGTCATAGAGAGGGTAGAGAGAGCTGTGTTTTCCTGTTATAACCTGTAGTCATAGAGAGGGTAGAGAGAGCAGTGTTTTCCTGTTATAACCTGTAGTTATAACCTGTAGTCATAGAGAGGGTAGAGAGAGCTGTGTTTTCCTGTTATAACCTGTAGTTATAACCTGTAGTTATAACCTGTAGTATAGAGAGGGTAGAGAGAGCAGTGTTTTCCTGTTATAACCTGTAGTTATAACCTGTAGTTATAACCTGTAGTCATAGAGAGGGTAGAGAGAGCTGTGTTTTCCTGTTATAACCTGTAGTTATAACCTGTAGTCATAGAGAGGGTAGAGAGAGCAGTGTTTTCCTGTTATAACCTGTAGTTATAGAGGGTAGAGAGAGCAGTGTTTTCCTGTTATAACCTGTAGTTATAACTTGTAGTCATAGAGAGGGTAGAGATAGCAGTGTTTTCCTGTTATAACCTGTAGTTATAACCTGTAGTTATAACCTGTAGTCATAGAGAGGGTAGAGAGAGCTGTGTTTTCCTGTTATAACCTGTAGTAGTTATAACCTGTAGTTATAGAGAGGGTAGAGAGAGCTGTGTTTTCCTGTTATAACCTGTAGTTATAACCTGTAGTTATAGAGAGGGTAGAGAGAGCTGTGTTTTCCTGTTATAACCTGTAGTTATAACCTGTAGTTATAACCTGTAGTCATAGAGAGGGTAGAGAGAGCTGTGTTTTCCTGTTATAACCTGTAGTTATAACCTGTAGTTATAGAGAGGGTAGAGAGAGCAGTGTTTTCCTGTTATAACCTGTAGTTATAACCTGTAGTTATAGAGAGGGTAGAGAGAGCAGTGTTTTCCTGTTATAACCTGTAGTTATAACCTGTAGTTATAGAGAGGGTAGAGAGAGCAGTGTTTTCCTGTTATAACCTGTAGTCATAGAGAGGGTAGAGAGAGCAGTGTTTTCCTGTTATAACGTGTAGTTATAACCTGTAGTTATAACCTGTAGTCATAGAGAGGGTAGAGAGAGCAGTGTTTTCCTGTTATAACCTGTAGTTATAACCTGTAGTTATAAAAAGGGTAGAGAGAGCAGTGTTTTCCTGTTATAACCTGTGGTTATAACCTGTAGTTATAACCTGTAGGGTCAGAGAGAGTGTTTTAGTTATAACCTGTGTTATAACCTGTTATAACCTGTAGTCATAGAGAGGGTAGAGAGAGCAGTGTTTTCCTGTTATAACCTGTAGTTATAACCTGTAGTTATAGAGAGGGTAGAGAGAGCAGTGTTTTCCTGTTATAACCTGTAGTTATAACCTGTAGTTATAGAGGGTAGAGAGAGCAGTGTTTTCCTGTTATAACCTAGTTATAACCTGTAGTTATAACCTGTAGTTATAGAGAGGGTAGAGAGAGCAGTGTTTTCCTGTTATAACCTGTAGTTATAACCTGTAGTCATAGAGAGGGTAGAGAGAGCAGTGTTTTCCTGTTATAACCTGTAGTTATAACCTGTAGTCATAGAGGGTAGAGAGAGCAGTGTTTTCCTGTTATAACCTGTAGTTATAGAGAGGGTAGAGAGAGCTGTGTTTTCCTGTTATAACCTGTAGTCATAGAGAGGGTAGAGAAAGCTGTGTTTTCCTGTTATAACCTGTAGTTATAACCTGTAGTTATAACCTGTAGTCATAGAGAGGGTAGAGAGAGCAGTGTTTTCCTGTTATAACCTGTAGTTATAACCTGTAGTTATAGAGAGGGTAGAGAGAGCAGTGTTTTCCTGTTATAACCTGTAGTTATAACCTGTAGTTATAGAGAGGGTAGAGAGAGCAGTGTTTTCCTGTTATAACCTGTAGTTATAACCTGTAGTTATAGAGAGGGTAGAGAGAGCAGTGTTTTCCTGTTATAACCTGTAGTTATAAGGTAGTTATAGAGAGGGTAGAGCAGTGTTTTCCTGTTATAACTGTAGTTATAACCTGTAGTTATAACCTGTAGTCATAGAGGGTAGAGAGAGCAGTGTTTTCCTGTTATAACCTGTAGTTATAACCTGTAGTTATAAAGAGGGTAGAGAGAGCAGTGTTTTCCTGTTATAACCTGTAGTCATAGAGAGGGTAGAGAGAGCAGTGTTTTCCTGTTATAACCTGTAGTTATAACCTGTAGTTATAGAGAGGGTAGAGAGAGCAGTGTTTTCCTGTTATAACCTAGAGTTATAACCTGTAGTTATAGAGGGTAGAGAGAGCAGTGTTTTCCTGTTATAACCTGTAGTTATAACCTGTAGTTATAACCTGTAGTCATAGAGAGGGTAGAGAGAGCAGTGTTTTCCTGTTATAACCTGTAGTTATAAAGAGGGTAGAGAGAGCAGTGTTTTCCTGTTATAACCTGTAGTTATAACCTGTAGTCATAGAGAGGGTAGAGAGAGCAGTGTTTTCCTGTTATAACCTGTAGTTATAACCTGTAGTTATAGAGAGGGTAGAGAGAGCAGTGTTTTCCTGTTATAACCTGTAGTCATAGAGAGGGTAGAGAGAGCAGTGTTTTCCTGTTATAACCTGTAGTTATAACCTGTAGTTATAGAGAGGGTAGAGAGAGCAGTGTTTTCCTGTTATAACCTGTAGTTATAACCTGTAGTTATAGAGGGTAGAGAGAGCAGTGTTTTCCTGTTATAACCTGTAGTTATAACCTGTAGTTATAACCTGTAGTTATAACCTGTAATCATAGAGGGTAGAGAGAGCAGTGTTTTCCTGTTATAACCTGTAGTCATAGAGAGGGTAGAGAGCAGTGTTTTCCTGTTTAACCTGTTATAACCTGTAGTCATAGAGAGGGTAGAGAGAGCAGTGTTTTCCTGTTATAACCTGTAGTTATAAAGAGGGTAGAGAGAGCAGTGTTTTCCTGTTATAACCTGTGGTTATAACCTGTAGTTATAACCTGTAGTCATAGAGAGGGTAGAGAGAGCAGTGTTTTCCTGTTATAACCTGTAGTCATAGAGAGGGTAGAGAGAGCAGTGTTTTCCTGTTATAACCTGTAGTTATAACCTGTAGTTATAGAGAGGGTAGAGAGAGCAGTGTTTT
Source organism: Oncorhynchus tshawytscha (assembly GCF_018296145.1). Lineage (NCBI taxonomy): Eukaryota > Metazoa > Chordata > Actinopteri > Salmoniformes > Salmonidae > Oncorhynchus > Oncorhynchus tshawytscha. The sequence goes on from NW_024609536.1 coordinate 138,950, forward strand.
CCTGTTATAACCAGAGTTATAACCTGTAGTTATAGAGAGGGTAGAGAGAGCAGTGTTTTCCTGTTATAACCTGTAGTTATAACCTGTAGTTATAACCTGTAGTCATAGAGAGGGTAGAGAGAGCAGTGTTTTCCTGTTATAACCTGTAGTTATAAAGAGGGTAGAGAGAGCAGTGTTTTCCTGTTATAACCTGTAGTTATAACCTGTAGTTATAGAGAGGGTAGAGAGAGCAGTGTTTTCCTGTTATAACCTGTAGTCATGGGTAAGCAGTGTTTTCCTGTTATAACCTGCAGTTATAACCTGTAGTTATAGAGAGGGTAGAGAGAGCAGTGTTTTCCTGTTATAACCTGTAGTTATAACCTGTAGTTATAGAGGGTAGAGAGAGCAGTGTTTTCCTGTTATAACCTGTAGTTTAACCTGTAGTCATAGAGAGGGTAGAGAGAGCAGTGTTTTCCTGTTATAACCTGTAGTTATACCCCGTAGTTATAACCTGTAGTTATAACCTGTAGTTATAGAGAGGGTAGAGAGAGCAGTGTTTTCCTCTTATAACCTGTAGTTATAACCTGTAGTCATAGAGAGGGTAGAGAGAGCAGTGTTTTCCTGTTATCCTAGTTATAACCTGTAGTTATAGAGAGGGTAGAGCAGTGTTTTCCTGTTATAACCTGTAGTTATAACCTGTAGTCATAGAGAGGGTAGAGAGAGCAGTGTTTTCCTGTTATAACCTGTAGTTATAACCTGTAGTTATAACCTGTAGTTATAACCTGTAGTTATAACCTGTAGTCATAGAGAGGGTAGAGAGAGCAGTGTTTTCCTGTTATAACCTGTAGTCATAGAGAGGGTAGAGAGAGCAGTGTTTTCCTGTTATAACCTGTAGTTATAACCTGTAGTTATAACCTGTAGTCATAGAGAGGGTAGAGAGAGCTGTGTTTTCCTGTTATAACCTGTAGTTATAACCTGTAGTCATAGAGAGGGTAGAGAGAGCTGTGTTTTCCTGTTATAACCTGTAGTTATAACCTGTAGTCATAGAGAGGGTAGAGAGAGCAGTGTTTTCCTGTTATAACCTGTAGTTATAACCTGTAGTTATAGAGAGGGTAGAGAGAGCAGTGTTTTCCTGTTATAACCTGTAGTTATAACCTGTAGTTATAGAGAGGGTAGAGAGAGCTGTGTTTTCCTGTTATAACCTGTAGTTATACCCTGTAGTTATAACCTGTAGTTATAACCTGTAATCATAGAGGGTAGAGAGAGCAGTGTTTTCCTGTTATAACCTGTAGTCATAGAGAGGGTAGAGAGAGCAGTGTTTTCCTGTTATAACCTGTAGTTATAACCTGTAGTTATAGAGAGGGTAGAGAGAGCAGTGTTTTCCTGTTATAACCTGTAGTTATAACCTGTAGTTATAGAGAGGGTAGAGAGAGCAGTGTTTTCCTGTTATAACCTGTAGTTATAACCTGTAGTTATAGAGAGGGTAGAGAGAGCAGTGTTTTCCTGTTATAACCTGTAGTTATAACCTGTAGTTATAACCTGTAGTCATAGAGAGGGTAGAGAGAGCAGTGTTTTCCTGTTATAACCTGTAGTTATAGAGAGGGTAGAGAGAGCTGTGTTTTCCTGTTATAACCTGTAGTTATAACCTGTAGTCATAGAGAGGGTAGAGAGAGCAGTGTTTTCCTGTTATAACCTGTAGTTATAACCTGTAGTTATAGAGAGGGTAGAGAGAGCAGTGTTTTCCTGTTATAACCTGTAGTTATAACCTGTAGTTATAACCTGTAGTCATAGAGAGGGTAGAGAGAGCTGTGTTTTCCTGTTATAACCTGTAGTTATAACCTGTAGTTATAGAGAGGGTAGAGAGAGCTGTGTTTTCCTGTTATAACCTGTAGTTATAACCTGTAGTCATAGAGAGGGTAGAGAGAGCAGTGTTTTCCTGTTATAACCTGTAGTCATAACCTGTAGTTATAGAGAGGGTAGAGAGAGCAGTGTTTTCCTGTTATAACCTGTAGTTATAACCTGTAGTTATAGAGAGGGTAGAGAGAGCAGTGTTTTCCTGTTATAACCTGTAGTTATAACCTGTAGTTATAACCTGTAGTTATAACCTGTATCATAGAGGGTAGAGAGAGCAGTGTTTTCCTGTTATAACCTGTAGTCATAGAGAGAGGGTAGAGAGCAGTGTTTTCCTGTTATAACCTGTAGTTATAACCTGTAGTCATAGAGAGGGTAGAGAGAGCAGTGTTTTCCTGTTATAACCTGTAGTTATAAAGAGGGTAGAGAGAGCAGTGTTTTCCTGTTATAACCTGTAGTTATAACCTGTAGTCATAGAGAGGGTAGAGAGAGCAGTGTTTTCCTGTTATAACCTGTAGTCATAGAGAGGGTAGAGAGAGCAGTGTTTTCCTGTTATAACCTGTAGTTATAACCTGTAGTTATAGAGAGGGTAGAGAGAGCAGTGTTTTCCTGTTATAACCTAGAGTTATAACCTGTAGTTATAGAGGGTAGAGAGAGCAGTGTTTTCCTGTTATAACCTGTAGTTATAACCTGTAGTCATAGAGAGGGTAGAGAGAGCAGTGTTTTCCTGTTATAACCTGTAGTTATACCCTGTAGTTATAACCTGTAGTTATAACCTGTAGTTATAGAGAGGGTAGAGAGAGCAGTGTTTTCCTCTTATAACCTGTAGTTATAACCTGTAGTCATAGAGAGGGTAGAGAGAGCAGTGTTTTCCTGTTATAACCTGTAGTTATAACCTGTAGTTATAAAGAGGGTAGAGAGAGCAGTGTTTTCCTGTTATAACCTGTGGTTATAACCTGTAGTTATAACCTGTAGTCATAGAGAGGGTAGAGAGAGCAGTGTTTTCCTGTTATAACCTGTAGTCATAGAGAGGGTAGAGAGAGCAGTGTTTTCCTGTTATAACCTGTAGTTATAACCTGTAGTTATAGAGAGGGTAGAGAGAGCAGTGTTTTCCTGTTATAACCTAGAGTTATAACCTGTAGTTATAGAGGGTAGAGAGAGCAGTGTTTTCCTGTTATAACCTGTAGTTATAACCTGTAGTTATAACCTGTAGTTATAGAGAGGGTAGAGAGAGCAGTGTTTTCCTGTTATAACCTGTAGTTATAACCTGTAGTCATAGAGAGGGTAGAGAGAGCAGTGTTTTCCTGTTATAACCTGTAGTTATAACCTGTAGTTATAGAGAGGGTAGAGAGAGCAGTGTTTTCCTGTTATAACCTGTAGTTATAACCTGTAGTTATAGAGAGGGTAGAGAGAGCAGTGTTTTCCTGTTATAACCTGTAGTCATAGAGAGGGTAGAGAGAGCAGTGTTTTCCTGTTATAACCTGTAGTTATAACCTGTAGTTATAGAGAGGGTAGAGAGAGCAGTGTTTTCCTGTTATAACCTGTAGTTATAACCTGTAGTTATAGAGAGGGTAGAGAGAGCAGTGTTTTCCTGTTATAACCTGTAGTTATAACCTGTAGTTATAGAGAGGGTAGAGAGAGCAGTGTTTTCCTGTTATAACCTGTAGTTATACCCTGTAGTTATAACCTGTAGTTATAACCTGTAGTTATAGAGAGGGTAGAGAGAGCTGTGTTTTCCTGTTATAACCTGTAGTTATAACCTGTAGTCATAGAGAGGGTAGAGAGAGCAGTGTTTTCCTGTTATAACCTGTAGTTATAACCTGTAGTTATAGAGAGGGTAGAGAGAGCAGTGTTTTCCTGTTATAACCTGTAGTTATAACCTGTAGTCATAGAGAGGGTAGAGAGAGCAGTGTTTTCCTGTTATAACCTGTAGTTATAACCTGTAGTTATAACCTGTAGTTATAACCTGTAGTCATAGAGAGAGTAGAGAGAGCAGTGTTTTCCTGTTATAACCTGTACTTATAGAGAGGGTAGAGAGAGCAGTGTTTTCCTGTTATAACCTGTAGTTATAACCTGTAGTTATAACCTGTAGTCATAGAGAGGGTAGAGAGAGCAGTGTTTTCCTGTTATAACCTGTAGTTATAACCTGTAGTCATAGAGAGGGTAGAGAGAGCTGTGTTTTCCTGTTATAACCTGTAGTTATAACCTGTAGTCATAGAGAGGGTAGAGAGCAGTGTTTTCCTGTTATAACCTGTAGTTATAACCTGTAGTTATAGAGAGGGTAGAGAGAGCAGTGTTTTCCTGTTATAACCTGTAGTTATAACCTGTAGTTATAGAGAGGGTAGAGAGAGCAGTGTTTTCCTGTTATAACCTGTAGTTATAACCTGTAGTTATAACCTGTAGTTATAACCTGTAATCATAGAGGGTAGAGAGAGCAGTGTTTTCCTGTTATAACCTGTAGTCATAGAGAGGGTAGAGAGAGCAGTGTTTTCCTGTTATAACCTGTAGTTATCATAGAGAGGGTAGGGAGAGCAGTGTTTTCCTGTTATAACCTGTAGTCATAGAGAGGGTAGAGAGAGCAGTGTTCCTGTTGTTATAACCTGTAGTCATAGAGAGGGTAGAGAGAGCAGTGTTTTCCTGTTATAACCTGTAGTCATGAGGGTAGAGAGAGCAGTGTTTTCCTGTTATAACCTGTAGTCATAGAGAGGGTAGAGAGAGCAGTGTTTTCCTGTTATAACCTGTAGTCATAGAGAGGGTAGGGAGAGCAGTGTTTTCCTGTTATAACCTGTAGTCATAGAGAGGGTAGAGAGAGTATGAGGCTGCTTTTGGACCCTCCTGAAACCCAATACAGTCCGTTCCCATAACCCTCTGTCAGACTGGGCCAGGAGTGACAAGGTCTGTTCTCCCTCTGGCATGTCTCCCTCTCTGCCCGTGTCCGCAGCACAGTGTAATTCACAAGGTGGTTGGATTTCAGCGCTGGCTGTAATTTATGAGTGTGACCGAAGTTGTCACGGTTGTCATTGTAGGAACAAAGGTTCTCCTGGTTTGATGCGACGTACTCTTGTGTGTGGTTGTTGAGATCATAAATCTGTTGACCCAGCTGGGGGGAAAAGCAAACAATCGTCCTTCAATGTTAACGTGCTGGTACAGAACACATGGTTGTGAATGAGAACGCTGTACTGACAACACATTACCCTGTAAAAAGGGTTTTGTTTCCTGATTGTCAGAGCCTTTACAGTCGGATGGCAGTAACAGCTATCATCATAGACTAGGAGCATTATAAACCCTTATGTTAATTTTTTAATTTAATGAGGCAAGTTAGTATAAGAACTAATTATTATTTGCAATGACGGCCTACCGGGGAACAGTGGGTTAACTGCCTTGTTCAGGGGAACAGTGGGTTAACTGCCTTGTTCAGGGGAACAGTGGGTTAAATGCCTTGTTCAGGGGAACAGTGGGTTAACTGCCTTGCTCAGGGGGACAGTGGGTTAACTGCCTTGTTCAGTGGCAGAATGATAGATTTTTACCTTGTCAGCTCGGGGGATTCGATCCAGCAACCTTTCGGTTACAGGCCCCACCACTAGGCTACCTGCCGCCCCTCCACTCTAACCACTAGGCTACCTGCCGTCCCCCCACTCTAACCACTAGGCTACCTGCCGTCCCCTCCACTCTAACCACTAGACTACCTGCCGTCCCTCCACTCTAACCACTAGGCTACCTGCCACCCCTCCACTCTAACCACTAGGCTACCTGCCGTCCCTCCATTCTAACCACTAGGCTACCTGCCGTCCCATATGTTTCCTAGTACAAGGGAAACTAGCAACAGTAAATACCTACTCAGTACTGGAATAGTCTGATTAAGAGTCTATTGACGCACCAGTGTGTCAATCTAATTAAAAAAAGAAAAGACAATCACGAGATTCGGAAGTTTTTTTTTATAAAGACATGGGGACGAAGACCAAACAGACACGTAAACAAAACACAGGGTAGAAATCCCAAAACAAAAGAGCGAGGAGTACCTTGAATAAATAACACACGATGATTAACACTACGGGACGAGACCCGTAATCATCTGCGCAATCCACAAGGGCACGAAAGCCCCAAAACACACAGCACAGGTACTCACACGCACCAACGGACATTGGAACAATAATGGACAGACAAGGGAAACCAAAGGGCCCACTTATACAAGTACTAATCAGCAGTTGTAGGGGACAGGTGTGCGTAATGAAAGTTCCGGTAACCTGGTAGGCTAGTTGAGAACAAGTTCTCATTTACAACTGCGACCTGGTCAAGATGAAGCAAAGCAGTTCGACACAAATAAACGACACAGAGTTACACATGGAGTAAAACAAACATACAGTCAATAATACAGTAGAAAAGTCTATATACAGCGTGTGCAAATGAGGTAAGATTAGAGAGGTAAGGCAATAAATAGGCCGTGGTGACGAAGTAATTACAATATAGCAATTAAAACACTGGAATGGTAGAATGTGCAGGAGATGAATGTGCAAGTAGAGACACTGTGGTGCCTTATACAAGGTTTGGTTTGCTTTCACAGTATTGCTTCGGGGTCATTGTCCATCTGCACTGTGAAGCGCCGTCCAATGAGTTTTGAAGCATTTGGCTGAATCTGAGCAGATAATAATATTATTAACACATTAGCCCTTAACACTTCAGAATTCATAGTGCTGTTTTTTTTATCAGCAGTCACATCATCACTAAATACAAGGGAACCAGTTCCATCGGCATCCGCCCACGCCATAACACCACCTCCTCCATGCTTCACAGATGAGGTGTTAGTCATGCTTCTCCATTCTCTTCTCTTCCCATCGTTCTGGTACAAGTTGATCTTTGTCTCATCTCTCATCAGGATGTTGTTCCAGAACTGTACAGGCTTTTTTTAAATTTAAAATTTTATTTTTTACATGTTTTTATGGCAAACTGTAATCTGGTCTTCCTGTTTTTGAGGTTTGCAGTCTTGTGGTAAACCGTCTGTATTTACTCTGGTGAAGTCTTCTCTTGGTTGTTGACTTTGACACAGATACGCCTGCCTCCTGGAGGCTGTTCTTGATCTGGACAACTGTTGTGAAAAGGGGGGTTTCTTCTCCATGGAAAGAATGATTCTGTCATCCACCACAGTTGTTTTCCGTTTTTCTTCTGGGCCTTTTGGTTCCTGAGCTCACCAGTGTGTTCTTTCTGCTTAAAGAATGTACCAAATAGTTGATTTGGACCTCATGTTTTTGCTGTCTCTCTGAGGGGTTTGTTTTTGATTTTTCAGCCCAGTAATGTCTTGCTTCACTGGCAGTGACGGCTCTTTGGACTTCATATTGAGGGTTAAACAGTAACAGATTCGCAATGCAAATGTCACACTTGACCTTTTATCTGCTTACTTGTAAATGAACTAATGAGGGAATAACACACCTGGCCATTGAACACCTGAGCAGGCAATTAAAAAGGGGGGGGGGGCACATATTAAATGTGATGTAATTCCTACAACCTTTCACCCGATTTGGATGTAAAAACCCTCAAATTAAAGCTAAAAGCACTTTCTGCTCATATTCATGATTCAATGTCAACTCCAATATGCTGTGGTAGACAGCTACAATTATAATAACTTGGTCAATGTCCACTCCAATATGCTGTGGTAGACAGCTAAAATTATAATAACTTGGTCAATGTCCACTCCAATATGCTGTGGTAGACAGCTAAAATTATAATAACTTGGTCAATGTCCACTCCAATATGCTGTGGTAGACAGCTACAATTATAATAACTTGGTCAATGTCAACTCCAATATGCTGTGGTTGACAGCTACAATTATAATAACTTGGTCAATGTCCACTCCAATATGCTGTGGTAGACAGCTAAAATTATAATAACTTGGTCAATGTCCACTCCAATATGCTGTGGTAGACAGCTAAAATTATAATAACTTGGTCAATGTCCACTCCAATATGCTGTGGTAGACAGCTAAAATTATAATAACTTGGTCAATGTCAACTCCAATATGCTGTGGTAGACAGCTAAAATTATAATAACTTGGTCAATGTCAACTCCAATATGCTGTGGTAGACAGCTAAAATTATAATAACTTGGTCAATGTCCACTCCAATATGCTGTGGTAGACAGCTACAATTATAATAACTTGGTCAATGTCCACTCCAATATGCTGTGGTAGACAGCTACAATTATAATAACTTGGTCAATGTCCACTCCAATATGCTGTGGTAGACAGCTACAATTATAATAACTTGGTCAATGTCCACTCCAATATGCTGTGGTAGACAGCTACAATTATAATAACTTGGTCAATGTCCACTCCAATATGCTGTGGTAGACAGCTACAATTATAATAACTTGGTCAATGTCCACTCCAATATGCTGTGGTTGACAGCTACAATTATAATAACTTGGTCAATGTCCACTCCAATATGCTGTGGTAGACAGCTACAATTATAATAACTTGGTCAATGTCCACTCCAATATGCTGTGGTTGACAGCTACAATTATAATAACTTGGTCAATGTCCACTCCAATATTGGTCAATGTCCACTCCAATATGCTGTGGTAGACAGCTACAATTATAATAACTTGGTCAATGTCCACTCCAATATGCTGTGGTAGACAGCTACAATTATAATAACTTGGTCAATGTCCACTCCAATATGCTGTGGTTGACAGCTACAATTAATGTCAATGTCCACTCCAATATGCTGTGGTAGACAGCTACAATTATAATAACTTGGTCAATGTCCACTCCAATATGCTGTGGTAGACAGCTACAATTATAATAACTTGGTCAATGTCCAATATGCTCCAATAATGGTCAATGTCCCATATGCTGTGTAGACAGCTCAATTATAATGCTTGGTCAATGTCCACTCCAATATGCTGTGGTAGACAGCTACAATTATAATAACTTGGTCAATGTCCACTCCAATATGCTGTGGTAGACAGCTACAATTATAATAACTTGGTCAATGTCCACTCCAATATGCTGTGGTAGACAGCTACAATTATAATAACTTGGTCAATGTCCAAATATTTATGGACCTCGCTGTATGTGTCCAAAAAAACGTCAATATTTCCTGAGCTTTCTCTCCTAGATAGGAGGACAGACACTTCAAAACCTTGTTTATTATTTATTTTTTGTACCCTTTTTTCTCCCCATTTGGTAGCTACAGTCTTGTCTCATTGCTGCAACTCCCGTACGGACTCGGGAGAGGCGAAGGTCGAGAGCCGTGCGTCCTCAGAAACACAACCCAACCAAGTCGCACTGCTTCTTGACACAATGCCCACTTAACCCGGGAAGCCAGCCGCACCAATGTGTGGGAGGAAACACTGTACACCTGGTGACCGTGTCAGCGTGCACTGCACCCGGGACGCCACAGGAGTCGCTAGTGCGCGATGGGAAAAGAACATCCCTGCCGGTCAAACCCTCCATTAACCCAGACGGCGCTGGGTCAATTGTGCGCCGCCCCATGGGTCTCCCGGTCGCGGCCGGCTGCTACAGAGCCTGGACTCAAACCCAGAATCTCTAGTGGCACAGCTAGCACTGTGATGCAGTGCCTTAGACCACTACGCCACTAAGGAGGCCTCAAAACCTTAGTTCTTATGATTCATTTTTTTTTACTGCTTTATTAATGTATTTCTATGGGCTATAGTAGTAAAGGCCAAATTCAATATTTTATATTTTATTTGTATTTTTTGACCTACAGAGGACCTAAAATTCCAAATTGTACAGCTAAATGATCCATGGTAGGACCATCTTAAAACAATTCCATATGTCAGATTAGTAGGAGGGAGGACCATCTTAAAACAATTCCATATGTCAGATTAGTAGGAGGGAGGACCATCTTAAAACAATTCCATATGTCAGATTAGTAGGAGGGAGGACCATCTTAAAACAATTCCATATGTCAGATTAGTAGGAGGGAGGACCATCTTAAAACAATTCCATGTGTCAGATTAGTAGGAGGGAGGACCCTCTTAAAACAATTCCACATGTCAGATTAATAGGGGGACCATCTTAAAACAATTCCATATGTCAGCCCCCAATATACCGTACAGTCAAGTCATGTGAGTCAATGGTAGAACTACAGCGCCCCCTGTTGGTTCAATAGGACTGCGTCACTATGGGGGCGTTGCATGGCTTTCTGAAAGGGGTTAGTGACACCGTGGCAGACTGTCAACTTAACAGGAATCAGAGAAAAAACTTCATAACAAATGTTTTCATGTTTGTGTATAATTCTAAAGTCCAGAATGACGGTTGGGAACGAATGGGAGGGAATGTGACCTCTCCAGGTACTAAACCGCATCTCAAACAGCACCATAAACTTCCCCTTCTTGCCTCCTGTGGTGTTCCCGAGTGATGGCTTAGTTCTCAGATGGAGTTGCCGAGCGTGCGGCCGTAAAGGGACTCTGAGGCTGTAAAACAGGAAATGAAGTGGTTCAGACCTGACCCTGAGAGGGAGTCTGAGGCTGTAAAACAGGAAATGAGACCTGACCCTGAGAGGGACTCTGAGGCTGTAAAACAGGAAATGAGACCTGACCCTGAGAGGGAGTCTGAGGCTGTAAAACAGGAAATGAAGAGGTTCAGACCTGACCCTGAGAGGGAGTCTGAGGCTGTAAAACAGGAAATGAGCCCTGACCCTGAGAGGGAGTCTGAGGCTGTAAAACAGGAAATGAGACCTGACCCTGAGAGGGAGTCTGAGGCTGTAAAACAGGAAATGAAGAGGTTCAGACCTGACCCTGAGAGGGAGTCCGTGTGCCCTAGCTGTGAGTCTAGTTTAGAATACCTCCTTATTAAAATATAATGTCTCCGTCTCACTGTCTGTCACAGCCTGGTGCGTTTCAAAGGTCCAACTGGACAGCACCATATTGGACAACTGGACAGCACCATATTGGACAGCTGGACAACACCATATTGGACACCACCATATTGGACAACTGGACAGCACCATATTGGACAACTGGACAACACCATATTGGACAGCTGGACAACACCATATTGGACAACTGGACACCACCATATTGGACAACTGGACAACACCATATTGGACAACTGGACAACACCATATTGGACAGCTGGACAACACCATATTGGACAACTGGACAACACCATATTGGACAACAGGACAACACCATATTGGACAACACCATATTGGACAACTGGACAACACCATATTGGACAGCTGGACAACACCATATTGGACAGCTGGACAACACCATATTGGACAGCTGGACAACACCATATTGGACAGCTGGACAACACCATATTGGACAGCTGGACAACACCATATTGGACAGCTGGACAACACCATATTGGACAACTGGACAACACCATATTGGACAACTGGACAACACCATATTGGACAGCTGGACAACACCATATTGGACAGCTGGACAACACCATACTGGACAACACCATATTGGACAGCTGGACAACACCATATTGGACAGCTGGACAACACCATATTGGACAACACCATATTGGACAGCTGGACAACACCATATTGGACAGCTGGACAACACCATATTGGACAGCTGGACAACACCATATTGGACAACTGGACAACACCATATTGGACAGCTGGACAACACCATATTGGACAACACCATATTGGACAACTGGACAACACCATATTGGACAACTGGACAACACCATATTGGACAGCTGGACAACACCATATTGGACAGCTGGACAACACCATATTGGACAGCTGGACAACACCATATTGGACAGCTGGACAACACCATATTGGACAGCTGGACAACACCATATTGGACAGCTGGACAACACCATATTGGACAGCTGGACAACACCATATTGGACAGCTGGACAACACCATATTGGACAGCTGGACAACACCATATTGGACAACTGGACAACACCATATTGGACAGCTGGACAACACCATATTGGACAACTGGACAACACCATATTGGACAGCTGGACAACACCATATTGGACAACTGGACAACACCATATTGGACAGCTGGACAACACCATATTGGACAGCTGGACAACACCATACTGGACAACACCATATTGGACAGCTGGACAACACCATATTGGACAGCTGGACAACACCATATTGGACAACTGGACAACACCATATTGGACAGCTGGACAACACCATATTGGACAGCTGGACAACACCATATTGGACAGCTGGACAACACCATATTGGACAGCTGGACAACACCATATTGGACAACTGGACAACACCATATTGGACAGCTGGACAACACCATATTGGACAACTGGACAACACCATATTGGACAACTGGACAACACCATATTGGACAGCTGGACAACACCATACTGGACAACACCATATTGGACAGCTGGACAACACCATATTGGACAGCTGGACAACACCATATTGGACAGCTGGACAACACCATATTGGACAGCTGGACAACACCATATTGGACAACTGGACAACACCATACTGGACAACACCATATTGGACAGCTGGACAACACCATATTGGACAGCTGGACAACACCATATTGGACAGCTGGACAACACCATATTGGACAACTGGACAACACCATATTGGACAGCTGGACAACACCATATTGGACAGCTGGACAACACCATATTGGACAACTGGACAACACCATATTGGACAGCTGGACAACACCATGTTCAATCCAATATTGTGTCTGTTATACATCTGATTTATTATGCATAAAAGGTACAGTAATCCTTAACACAGTTGTGCTAGCAGGAACACTTGTTTTTTTTTTACTATAGAGAATAGGGTGTAATTTGGGACACTGGTTTGAACAGATACTGTTGGGACATAAATAGTCTGTCGGAACTATAAGTCTCTATTGTCAGAACCCAGATCCTGAAATACAATGACCTGGTAATGAGGACGTGCTATCCATATAGTTAAGACCCCTCCAGGGTTTATCATAGCTGCTCCCCATAGTTAAGACCCCTCCAGGGTTTATCATAGCTGCTCCCCATAGTTAAGACCCCTCCAGGGTTTATCATAGCTGCTCTCCATAGTTAAGACCCCTCCAGGGTTTAACATAGCTGCTCCTCATAGTTAAGACCCCTCCAGGGTTTAACATAGCTGCTCCTCATAGTTAAGACCCCTCCAGGGTTTAACATAGCTGCTCCCCATAGTTAAGACCCCTCCAGGGTTTATCATAGCTGCTCCTCATAGTTAAGACCCCTCCAGGGTTTATCCAGGGTTTATCATAGCTGCTCCCCATAGTTAAGACCCCTCCAGGGTTTATCATAGCTGCTCCCCATAGTTAAGACCCCTCCAGGGTTTATCATAGCTGCTCCCCATAGTTAAGACCCCTCCAGGGTTTATCATAGCTGCTCCCCATAGTTAAGACCCCTCCAGGGTTTAACATAGCTGCTCCCCATAGCTAAGACCCCTCCAGGGTTTACCATAGCTGCTCCCCATAGTTAAGACCCCTCCAGGGTTTATCATAGCTGCTCCCCATAGTTAAGACCCCTCCAGGGTTTATCATAGCTGCTCCCCATAGTTAAGACCCCTCCAGGGTTTATCATAGCTGCTCCCCATAGGGTTTAAGCTGCTCCCCCCTCCAGGGTTTATCATAGCTGCTCCCCATAGTTAAGACCCCTCCAGGGTTTATCATAGCTGCTCCCCATAGTTAAGACCCCTCCAGGGTTTATCATAGCTGCTCCCCATAGTTAAGACCCCTCCAGGGTTTATCATAGCTGCTCCCCATAGTTAAGACCCCTCCAGGGTTTATCATAGCTGCTCCCCATAGTTAAGACCCCTCCTCCCCATAGTTAAGACCCCTCCAGGGTTTATCATAGCTGCTCCCCATAGTTAAGACCCCTCCAGGGTTTATCATAGCTGCTCCCCATAGTTAAGACCCCTCCAGGGTTTATCATAGCTGCTCCCCATAGTTAAGACCCCTCCAGGGTTTATCATAGCTGCTCCCCATAGTTAAGACCCCTCCAGGGTTTATCATAGCTGCTCCCCATAGTTAAGACCCCTCCAGGGTTTATCATAGCTGCTCCCCATAGTTAAGACCCCTCCAGGGTTTATCATAGCTGCTCCCCATAGTTAAGACCCCTCCAGGGTTTATCATAGCTGCTCCCCATAGTTAAGACCCCTCCAGGGTTTATCATAGCTGCTCCCCATAGTTAAGACCCCTCCAGGGTTTATCATAGCTGCTCCCCATAGTTAAGACCCCTCCAGGGTTTATCATAGCTGCTCCCCATAGTTAAGACCCCTCCAGGGTTTATCATAGCTGCTCCCCATAGTTAAGACCCCTCCAGGGTTTATCATAGCTGCTCCCCATAGTTAAGACCCCTCCAGGGTTTATCATAGCTGCTCCCCATAGTTAAGACCCCCCTCCAGGGTTTATCATAGCTGCTCCCCATAGTTAAGACCCCTCCAGGGACCCCTCCAGGGTTTATCATAGCTGCTCCCCATAGTTAAGACCCCTCCAGGGTTTATCATAGCTGCTCCCCATAGTTAAGACCCCTCCAGGGTTTATCATAGCTGCTCCTCATAGCTAAGACCCCTCCAGGGTTTAACATAGCTGCTCCCCATAGCTAAGACCCCTCCAGGGTTTAACATAGCTGCTCCCCATAGTTAAGACCCCTCCAGGGTTTATCATAGCTGCTCCCCATAGCTAAGACCCCTCCAGGGTTTATCATAGCTGCTCCCCATAGTTAAGACCCCTCCAGGGTTTAACAGAGCTGCTCCCCATAGTTAAGACCCCTCCAGGGTTTATCATAGCTGCTCTCCATAGTTAAGACCCCTCCAGGGTTTAACATAGCTGCTCCTCATAGTTAAGACCCCTCCAGGGTTTAACATAGCTGCTCCCCATAGTTAAGACCCCTCCAGTGTTTATCATAGCTGCTCCCCATAGTTAAGACCCCTCCAGGGTTTATCATAGCTGCTCCCCATAGTTAAGACCCCTCCAGGGTTTATCATAGCTGCTCCCCATAGTTAAGACTCCTCCAGGGTTTATCATAGTTAAGCTGCTCCCCATAGTTAAGACTCCTCCAGGGTTTATCATAGCTGCTCCCCATAGTTAAGACTCCTCCAGGGGCTGTTTAAGACTCCTCCAGGGTTTAACATAGCTGCTCCCCATAGCTAAGACCCCTCCAGGGTTTAACATAGCTGCTCCCCATAGTTAAGACCCCTCCAGGGTTTATCATAGCTGCTCCCCATAGTTAAGACCCCTCCAGGGTTTAACATAGCTGCTCTCTGTGGTCACTGCTATATTTGTTGTCTCTGTCTGGCAGGACCAAAGGCAGGGAAGGAAGCCCTGTCATTCATGTTTAATGAGATAGTCTATTAATGCATTTATGTCTCAGTAGTTCCAGCCTCAGGGCAACAGCACCAGGAACACTGATACATGGTGGGAGGCAACCCGTCTGTAGAGAGACTCATTAATGCATGGTTCTATATTGAGGGGTACAGTAGGTTGCCTCTGATATCTTGACAGGTCAGTGACAGATTATTAGCTACTTGGTCTGGGTATGAATTCTAGAGCAGACGAAGTGGCCAAAGTACATTTGATTATGTAAATACACGAACTCGGTTTATATTGTAAAAAAAAAAAAAAGTCTGTAGATGTAAATGAACATAATCTATCAGGTTAGTATTGATCAATACAGACACTGTTCTCCCATGCCAACCGAGGACCAAGGACATCGTCTGAGCCAACTCTGTATAACCCCTTTAGTCCTTAGTTATAATTAGCCTATGGCATCCATTCTGTTCCCGCTTCGGGCCTAGAGGACATTCTGTGTTACCAGACATCTGTCGACAGTTCTCATAAAACACACGAATCGAAGGAATGGCAGCACAGGTCATTGCTATGCTGCCTGACTGCCTGGGAGGTATTGTTGTCTTGGCTGTCATGTGTGCCTGGAGGCCCCGCGTTGCCCACATAGTGTCTCTCACACTGTACTTGGTGTTGCTTTTCTAAAGTAAAGTGATCAGTATTTTATGTCCCTTTTAATAGTGCTGTCATGTAAAAAAAAAAAAAACTTCCCATTAGGATGTGTTCTTGTTTTGACTCATTTGACTGTCAGGAAATACTTCCTCTGACCTCTGCCCTCTGACCTCTGCCCTCTCTTTGTAGGCCTAGAATTAAAACGTTTTATTTTTTAATTTTTTTAAAGTGCAATATCTTAAATATTAATGAATAATAATAATAATAAATATTCATAACATGGTAAATAGGAGAGTTGATCAGCCCTTCTACTACTGCTGTGTTTTGACATTCAGTGACTTCCTCTTCCTCTGCCTCTCTTGACGACAGTATAACATTTACACAATGTGGACATATGAATGAACAGACAAATAGTGAAGAATCTAACCTTTCTCTGCTGTTTCTCCCAGGCGGGGTCCAGGAGCAGATCTCTGTCCCACTCGTCATCCTGGATGGTGTAGTCATTATTCTGCTGTTCCTGCATCTGCATCGTGTATCCATTATTATAGTCTACTGATGTCTGCATCGTGTATCCATTATTATAGTCTACTGATGTCTGCATCATCTGGCTCTGCATCGTCTGGTTCTGCATCGTCTTGCTCTGCATCGTCTGGTTCTGCATCATCTGGGTCTGCATCGTCTGCATCATGAAGCTCTAGAACAACACACCTGACTACAGGACAACAGGTGGTGAACAGGAGACAAGACAACGACAAAAAACCTTTTGTGTGAGTTTCTTCTCCTGAAGTCACTGCTGCAGCTTGATCAGAAGATGTGTTGGGGGATTTGGAGTCAGAAAGCTGATCAGTCAGTGTCCTCTCTCTGTGTCTCTCTCTCTCTCTCTCTGTCTTTCTCTCTGTCTCTCTCTCTCTCTCTCTCTCTCTCTCTCTCTCTGTCTCTCTCTCTCTCTCTCTCTCTCTCTCTCTCTCTCTCTCTCTCTCTCCGAGTGTCTGTCTGTCCCTTGTTGTCCTTGGACTGCCCTGCAGCAGTTGTCCAGGCAGAGAATGTATCTACTAGTTATAGTTGGGTGTCGTGTGTCACAGTGACCAATGAGAAATTGTCATCCGTTGTGTGATCATTCAGAATGAGAGTCTATTATTGGTTACACCTAGTGTTGACTGTCTTCCTGAGACCATGGAGTTAAATCCAGTGCCTTCGGGAAAGTATTCAGACCCCGCTGACTCTTCCCACATTTTGGTACGTTACAGCCTTATTCTAAAATGGATTACGTGAAACAATATCCTCAGCAATCTACACACAATACCCTATAATGACAAAGCGAAAACAGGTTTTTGGCAAATTTGTTAAACAGAAATACCTTATTTACATAAGTATTCAGACCCTTTGCTATGAGACTTGAAATTGAGCTCAGGTGCATCCTGTTTTCATTAATCATCCTTGAGATGTTTTTACAACTTGATTGGAGACTACCTGTGGTAAATTCAATTGATTGGATATGATTTGGAAAAGCACACACCTGTCTATATAAGATCCCACAGTTAACAGTGCATGTCAGAGCAAAAACTAAGCCATGAGGTCGAAGGAATTGTCTGTTGAGATCTGAGACAGGATTGTGTAGAGGCACAGAAGGTACCAAAAAATGTCTGCAGCATTGAAGGTCCCCAAGAACACAGTGGCCTCCATCATTCTTAAATGGAAGGAGTTTGGAACCACCAAGACTCTTCCTAGAGCTGGCCACCTGGCCAAACTGAGCAATTGGGAAAGAAGGGCCTTGGTCTGGTAGGTGACCAAGGTCCCGATGGTCACTCTGACAGAGCTCTAGAGTCCCTCTGTGGAGATGGGAGAACCTTCCACCAATTAGGCATTTATGGTAGAGTGGCCAGACGGAAGCCACTCCTCAGTAAAAGGCACATGACAGCCCGCTTGGAGTTTGCAAAAAGGCACCTAAAGACTCTCAGACCATGAGAAACAAGATTCTCTGGTCTGATGAAACCAAGATTGAACTCTTTGGCTTGAATGCCAAGCGTCACGTCTGGAGGAAACCTGGCACCATCCCTACAGTGAAGCATGGTGGTGGAAGCATCAAACTGTGGGGATGTTTTTCAGCAGCAGGTACTGGGAGACTAGTCAGGATCGAGGGAAAGATGAAATGGAGCAAAGTACAGAGAGATCCTTGATTAAAAGCCTGCTCCAGAACACTCAGGACCTCAGACTGGGGGTGAAGGTTCATCTTTCAACAGGACAACGACCCTAAACACACAGCCAAGATAAGTGGCTTCGGGACAAGTCTCTGAATGGCCTTGAGTGGCCGATTAGTAACTTGGTCAAAAATAATGGCACCGATTGGCCTAAAGGTGACGCTGAAATTAGTTAAGTGACATGTCTGAGTTATTGATAAATTAGTTAAGTGACATGTCTGAGTTATTGATAAATTAGTTTAGTGACATGAGTTATTGATAAATTAGTTAAGTGACATGTCTGAGTTATTGATAAATTAGTTAAGTGACATGAGTTATTGATAAATTAGTTAAGTGACATGAGTTATTGATAAATTAGTTAAGTGACATGTATGAGTTATTGATAAATTAGTTAAGTGACATGAGTTATTGATAAATTAGTTAAGTGACATGAGTTATTGATAAATGAGTTAAGTGACATGAGTTATTGATAAATTAGTTAAGTGAAAAATCAGAGTTATTTAAATTGTCAATATGTCTGAGTTATTGATAAATTAAACCACTGAGTTATTGATAAATTAAATCGTCTGAGTTATTGATAAATTGGCCCAGTTCAAGTTGAGTTATTGATAAATTAGTTGTCATGAGTTATTGATAAATGGAGTTAAACATGAGTTATTGATAAATTAGTTAAGTGACGCTGAGTTATTGATAAATTAGTTTTGGTAATGATAGACAGTTAAAAAACAGTTAAGTGAAAGTTATTAACAACTCATCAGATTTTATCTGTCAATTTAAACACTGATAAATGGCTAATGGTTATTGATATCAATAGAAATGGCTGAATGGTAATGGCTAATGGACTAATAGATACTCATGATATTGATAAATGGCTAATGGCTAATAGATAATGGATAATGGCTAATGGCTAATAGATAATGGATAATGGCTAATGGCTAATAGATAATGGATAATGGCTAATGGCTAATAGATAATGGCTAATAGATAATGGCTAATGGCTACAAAATCATCTTCTCATCATGAAGGTCAGATTCACTCCAGATGTTGTATTTAGACTCATTAATCAATCAAATGTATTTATAAAGCCATTTTTCTTTTTTCCGTCAGCCGATGTCACAACGTGCTGTACAGAAACCCAGCCTGAAACCCCAAACAGGAACGCAGATGCTGATAATTCTATCCGTCTTTCATGGTTTTTAAGAAACAATTGTTGCTTCAGTCAAATATGACTGACAGTGTACCTACAGATGCAGGTTAGCACAAATGCTAATGCTAAAAATATAAAATCTGCTCCCGATGTGGCGCAGTGGTCTAAGGCACTGTATGTCAGTGCTAGTGGAGTCACTACAGACCCTGGTTTGATTCCAGGTTATTGGGAGTCCCACAGAGTAGCGCACAATTGTCCCAGCGTCGTCCGGGTTTGGCCTGGGTAGGCCGTCATTGTACATAAGAATTTATTCTACACTGACTTGCCTAGTTAAATAAAGGTTAAATAAAATTTAAAAAATTAAAAAATTCTCATGAACCATAAGTCATATTGACTCCAGATTTGGTATGTAGAATCAATGAATTAGCCTCAAACAAATTCTAGAATGATTAGTTGCTGCATTCAAAGTGGGCCACGCTACACCACTAGATGGCGCCATATCACACCAGGGCAATAAGAACCGATGGAACCGATGACCTTTAAACCTTTATGCCTTCAGAAAGTATTCCCCGTTACGTTGTGTTACAGCTTGACGTTTGATTACAGTAGATTCAGCTGCATTCAAAGTCGACCACGCTACACCACTAGATGGCGCCATATCACACCAGGGCAATAAGAACCGATGGACATGGGACCGATGACCTTTAAACCTTTATGCCTTCAGGAAGTATTCCCGTTACATTTCGTTGTGTTACAGCTTGACGTTTGATTACAGTAGATGGCTGCATTCAAAGTGGGCCACGCTACACCACTAGATGGCGCCATATCACACCAGGGCAATAAGAACCGATGGACGTGGGACCGATGACCTTTAAACCTTTATGCCTTCAGGAAGTATTCCCCGTTACATTTCGTTGTGTTACAGCTTGACGTTTGATTACAGTAGATGGCTGCATTCAAAGTCGACCATCCAGCCATCTTGACACAACTGTGGGAATCCCTGGAGTCAACATGGGCCCAGCATCTCTGTGGAACACTTTCCACACATTGTAGAGTCAACATGGGCCCAGCATCTCTGTGGAACGCTTTCCACACCTTGTAGAGTCAACATGGGCCCAGCATCTCTGTGGAACGCTTTCCACAACTTGTAGAGTCAACATGGGCCCAGCATCTCTGTGGAATGCTTTCCACACCTTGTAGAGTCAACATGGGCCCAGCATCTCTGTGGAACGCTTTCAACACCCTGTAGAGTCAACATGGGCCCAGCATCTCTGTGGAACGCTTTCAACACCCTGTAGAGTCAACATGGGCCCAGCATCTCTGTGGAACGCTTTCCACACCTTGTAGAGTCTATGCCCCTATGCCCCCACGATTTGAGGCTGTTCTAAGGGCAAAAGTGGGTGCAACTCGATATTAGGAAGCGTATATATAGATGTCCTACCCTACCTCTTTCAGGAAATGAATTAAATGCACTATTAGCCTTATATTTATTTAATGAATGATGTGTTATGCATCAGCTTCTAAATTACAGCCTCTGTTTCTTGTGTATTATACACCTGCGCTCTGCTGGCCTGTTAAACAACACTCCTCTTAGAGTCCAAGGAAAAGTTAGACTAGAACAGCTCCTCTTAGAGTCCTCTTAGAGTCCTAGGAAAAGATAGACTAGAACAGCTCCTCTTAGAGTCCTCTTAGAGTCCTAGGAAAAGATAGACTAGAACAGCTCCTCTTAGAGTCCTCTTAGAGTCCTAGGAAAAGATAGACTAGAACAGCTCCTCTTAGAGTCCTAGGAAAAGATAGACTAGAACAGCTCCTCTTAGAGTCCTCTTAGAGTCCAAGGAAAAGATAGACTAGAACAGCTCCTCTTAGAGTCCTAGGAAAAGATAGACTAGAACAGCTCCTCTTAGAGTCCTAGGAAAAGATAGACTAGAACAGCTCCTCTTAGAGTCCTAGGAAAAGATAGACTAGAACAGCTCCTCTTAGAGTCCAAGGAAAAGTTAGACTAGAACAGCTCCTCTTAGAGTCCAAGGAAAAGATAGACTAGAACAGCTCCTCTTAGAGTCCTCTTAGAGTCCAAGGAAAAGATAGACTAGAACAGCTCCTCTTAGAGTCCAAGGAAAAGATAGACTAGAACAGCTCCTCTTAGAGTCCTCTTAGAGTCCTCTTAGAGTCCAAGGAAAAGATAGACTAGAACAGCTCCTCTTAGAGTCCTCTTAGAGTCCAAGGAAAAGATAGACTAGAACAGCTCCTCTTAGAGTCCAAGGAAAAGTTAGACTAGAACAGCTCCTCTTAGAGTCCAAGGAAAAGTTAGACTAGAACAGCTCCTCTTAGAGTCCAAGGAAAAGTTAGACTAGAACAGCTCCTCTTAGAGTCCTAGGAAAAGTTAGACTAGAACAGCTCCTCTTAGAGTCCTAGGAAAAGATAGACTAGAACAGCTCCTCTTAGAGTCCTAGGAAAAGATAGACTAGAACAGCTCCTCTTAGAGTCCTAGGAAAAGATAGACTAGAACAGCTCCTCTTAGAGTCCTAGGAAAAGATAGACTAGAACAGCTCCTCTTAGAGTCCAAGGAAAAGATAGACTAGAACAGCTCCTCTTAGAGTCCAAGGAAAAGATAGACTAGAACAGCTCCTCTTAGAGTCCAAGGAAAAGATAGACTAGAACAGCTCCTCTTAGAGTCCTAGGAAAAGATAGACTAGAACAGCTCCTCTTAGAGTCCTAGGAAAAGATCCTAGGAAAAGATAGACTAGAACAGCTCCTCTTAGAGCTCCTCTTAGAGTCCAAGGAAAAGTTAGACTAGAACAGCTCCTCTTAGAGTCCAAGGAAAAGATAGACTAGAACAGCTCCTCTTAGAGTCCTAGGAAAAGATAGACTAGAACAGCTCCTCTTAGAGTCCTAGGAAAAGATAGACTAGAACAGCTCCTCTTAGAGTCCTCTTAGAGTCCTAGGAAAAGATAGACTAGAACAGCTCCTCTTAGAGTCCTCTTAGAGTCCAAGGAAAAGTTAGACTAGAACAGCTCCTCTTAGAGTCCTCTTAGAGTCCTAGGAAAAGATAGACTAGAACAGCTCCTCTTAGAGTCCTAGGAAAAGATAGACTAGAACAGCAGTTCCCCATGATGATAAAACAACTCCTAGTGTATGGATCCACTACAGAGGACAGCAGTTCCCCATGATGATAAAACAACTCCTAGTGTATGGATCCACTACAGAGGACAGCAGTTCCCCATGATGATAAAACAACTCCTAGTGTATGGATCCACTACAGAGGACAGCAGTTCCCCATGATGATAAAACAACTCCTAGTGTATGGATCCACTACAGAGGACAGCAGTTCCCCACGATGATAAAACAACTCCTAGTGTATGGATCCACTACAGAGGACAGCAGTTCCCCATGATGATAAAACAACTCCTAGTGTATGGATCCACTACAGAGGACAGCAGTTCCCCATGATGATAAAACAACTCCTAGTGTATGGATCCACTACAGAGGACAGCAGTTCCCCACGATGATAAAACAACTCCTAGTGTATGGATCCACTACAGAGGACAGCAGTTCCCCATGATGATAAAACAACTCCTAGTGGATGGATCCACTACAGAGGACAGCAGTTCCCCATGATGATAAAACAACTCCTAGTGGATGGATCCACTACTACTAGGCCTCTATGAGAAAGAGATACTGTAGAGGCAGATGTGGTAACGTAAAAGCTGCTACGGAAAACTCCTCGCAGAGGAGAGACCAGCTTCAAACTCATCCGTAACTATAACACTGTGCTTTATTGTTTTTGGTGTGATAACACTGTATGACATATGATACTGCCCGGTTGTAACAAGAATAGTGTGTTTTAACACATGGTTTACGACATGCATAGGACATCAACAACATGTAAGTGCTTATTGTAGATGTGCAATACCATGTAATACTGTTTGTACAATAAACAGCACAAATACTTAAAACAAAACAGGAAGTTGTAACATTTTTTTGGAGCCAACTTCCTCTGTAATATGGCTGTTGCATTCCTTCCGTGACTTCAAAAATTACAACTTATCAAAAATATGATTGTACCGACGCACAAATATCACAATAACATGGCTGTTTACAGCAACGATGCATAGCAGAGTAACCAGAAAATTATTACAAACTAATACAAAACATAAACAATTATTACAAAATAGTACAAGTATTACGATATTGTTACTTAGTACAGAAGTGCAAGACAGTTTTATGAGTCGTTGGTGTCTTGGAATTCAGCTGAAAGGCAGTTTTATGAGTCGTTGGTGTCTTGGAATTCAGCTGAAAGACAGTTTTATGAGTCGTTGGTGTCTTGGAATTCAGCTGAAAGACAGTTTTATGAGTCGTTGGTGTCTTGGAATTCAGCTGAAAGACAGTTTTGTAATGAGTCGTTGGTGTCTTGGAATTCAGCCGAAAGACAGTTTTGTAATGAGTCGTTGGTGTCTTGGAATTCAGCTTAAAGGCTTGTGCTCGTGTCTAAATCCAACTCAGTTCATTAATTCACAATCAGGTCTCAAGATCAACCTGGAATCTGATTAACAGACTGATTAACTGACTGATTAACTGATTAACTGATTAACTGATTAACTGATAACTGATTAACAGACATATTAATGTATTTGTATTTTTGGCATGTCATCAAATTTAATTGAATATCCAGTACCAGTCAAAAGTTTAGACACACCTACTCATTCAAGGGGTTTTCTTTATTGGGGTTTTTCTTTATTTAGAAGAGACTTGCTTGAGCCAAGAAACACGACATTGGACAGTTGGATGTCTGTCCTTTGGTCTGGAGTCCTAATTTGAGCCAAGAAACCAAGAAGGAGAGTGATGGAGTGCTGCATCAGATGACCTGGCCTCCACAATCACCCGACCTCAACCCAATTGAGATGGTTTGGGATGAGTTGGACCGCAGAGTGAAGGAAAACCAGCCCAAACTGCTCAGCATATGTGGGAACTCCTTCGAGACGGTTGGAAAAGCATTCCAGGTGAAGTTAGTTGAGAGAATGCCAAGAGTGTGCAAAGCTGTCATCAAGGCAAAGGGTGGCGACTTTGAAGAATCTCAAATATAAAATATAGTTTGATGAACACTTTTTTGGTGATTCCATGTGTGATTCCATGTGTGATTCCATGTGTGATTCCATGTGTGATTCCATGTGTGATTCCATGTGTGATTCCATGTGTGATTCCATGTGTGATTCCATGTGTGATTCCATGTGTGTTATTTCATCGTAGAAAATAGTTTTTAAAAAGAAAGAAAAACCCAAACTTTTGACTGGTACATTTTCACTGCATTATTTTATCCAAAATGATTAAAGATCTCTCCTTCACCCTTCACTGGAATTTAGAGAATAAATAATTGGAATTACATCAACAAATCCTTCTAAAAAATAGACCTTAAATGGACTTCTATGGGAGAAATAAATAAAGACACATGACTGACAACATAACAGAGTCTGACAGGCGTTGCAGCCTTACATGGCATTACAATCTAGGATTTTACAAACAATGAATTGTCAACAACTTCACTGGTCCACGTCTCTACAAATAAGGTGTCCTTGTGTGATCAAAGACGAGAATGTTGTCACTTGTTTGTAGAAGAACCAGCATTCGGAATGAGAAGACATCAGAAATGAAGCTTTCTAAACACATTGGAACAGTTAAATACACTTCAACATTACTGAAGCAAATACCACATTGCTTGTCGTCTTTCTTTGGTCATTTCCTAATAAAGAATTTCCTGACCTTCAATAATACTATCCGTCTCTCTCTCTCCTCCTCCCTTCCTCTCCTCTCTCCTCTTCTCCTCTCCCCCTTCTCCTCTCCTCTCCTCCTCTCCCCTCCTCTCCTCTCCTCCTCTCCCTCTCCTCTCCTCTTCTCTTCTCCTCTCCTCTTCTCCCTCCTTTCCCCTCTCCTCTTCTCCACTCCTCTCTCCTCCCCTCCTTTCCCCCTCTCTCCTCTCCTTCTCTCTCCTCTTCTCCTCCCCCCTTCCTCTCTTCTCCTCTCTCCTCCCGTCCTCTCCCCTCTTCTCCTTCCCTCTCCCCTCCCCTCCTCTCCTCTCCTCTCCTCTCCTCTCAGAGACAGATGTTAATCTGTTTGGACAGCTCTCTCTCCAGGTCTGATATCAGCGTATCAAAGTCTTTGAGACTCAGTCTGCAGGTAAACGGGGCGTCAAAGTCCAGAACTAAGTCGTCTACGTACTGAGTCCACTCCACCTTCTTCACCTCCCTCTCTTCCTCCTCTTCCTCACTGTCGCTCCCTGCCACCTCGTCGTAGTCCGCATCGCCTCCGGACAGGAAGTCCCGCCCACACACGCTCCAGTCGCCAGCATACCGGTTACAGGGCGGGCTCTCCAGTCGGCCCCGTCCACGTCGCGAGACCACGCCCACTTCGTCCCCCGGGAGGTCCAGAGGCAGCGACAGGCCACGCTGGCAGCGCCGAGGCAGGGGGTTATGGGGCATGGGTCTGGGAGGGGAAGGAGGCGTGTCTGAACTGGAGGAGGGCTGGAGGAGGGTGGGAGAGTCGGGGTTGTCTGTCACTCTGTCTGGAGGAACTAAGGAGTGGAGAAGCAAAGAGAGGAAAGGTTTCAAAACCCAGAGATGATGGTGTTCGAAACATTTTCACTTCTGTTGCCGGCGGTTTAGACATTAATGGCTGTGTGTTGACTTATTTTGAGGCGACAGCAAATTTACACTGTTATACAAGCTGTACACTCACTACTTGACATTGTAGCAAAGTGTCATTTCTTCAGTGTTGTCCCATGAAAATATATACTCAAATATTTACAAAAATGTGAGGGGTGTACTCACTTTTGTGATATACTGTATATATATACTAGAAGTATGTGGACTTCAAATGTTTTGGTTGTTTCAGTCCCGTTGCTGACAGGTGTATAAAATCGAGCCCACAGCCATGCAATCTCCATAGACAAACATCTCCTTCATTTCAATTTTTATGAGAATTGTTTATTGTTTATTGAACCTTTATTTAAATAGGCAAGTCAGTTAAGAACAAATTCTTATTTAAAATGACGGCCTACCCCGGCCAAACTCTAACCCGGACGGCCTACCCCGGCCAAACTCTAACCAGGACGACACTGGGCCAAATGTGTGCCGCCCTATGGGGACTCCCAATCACAGCAGGTTGTGATACAGCCTGGAATCAAACCAGGGTCTGTAGTGACACCTCTTGCACTGAGATGTTATTGTGAAGTGGAAACGTCTAGGAGCAACACCGGCTCAGCAGCGAAGTGGTAGGCCACATAAGCTCACGGAACGGGACCACCGAGTGCTGTAGTGCGTAGCATGTAAAAAACCATCTGTCCTCGGTTGCAACACTCACTACCGAGTTCCAAACTGATTCCCGCAGCAATGTTCCAACATCTAGTGGAGAACCTTCCCAGAAGAGTGGAGGCTGTTATAGCAGCAATGTTCCAGCATCTAGTGGAGAACCTTCCCAGAAGAGTGGAGGCTGTTATAGCAGCAATGTTCCAACATCTAGTGGAAAGCCTTCCCAGAAGAGTGGAGGCTGTTATAGCAGCAATGATCCTACATCTAGTGGAGAACCTTCCCAGAAGAGTGGAGGCTGTTATAGCAGCAATGTTCCAGCATCTAGTGGAAAGCCTTCCCAGAAGAGTGGAGGCTGTTATAGCAGCAATGTTCCAGCATCTAGTGGAAAGCCTTCCCAGAAGAGTGGAGGCTGTTACAGCAGCAATGTTCCAACAACTAGTGGAAAGCCTTCCCAGAAGAGTGGAGGCTGTTATAGCAGCAATGTTCCAACATCTAGTGGAAAGCCTTCCCAGAAGAGTGGAGGCTGTTATAGCAGCAAAGGGGGACCAACTCCATATTGATGCCCATGAATTTGGAATGAGATGTTAGACTAGCAGGTGTCCACGTACTTTTGGCCATACAGTGCATTCGGGAAAATATTCAGACCCTTTGACTTTCTCTGCGTTTTGTTACGTTCTAAAATGGATTAAATATTTCTATATATTTTTTAAATCCTCAATCTACACACAATAGCCCATAATGACTTCACAATACCCCATAATGACCTCATAATACTCCATAATGACCTCACAATACCCCATAATGACCTCACAATACTCCATAATGACCTCACAATACCCCATAATGACCTCACAATACTCCATAATGACCTCACAATACTCCATAAAGCAAAAACAGATTTATAGATACCTTATACCTTATTTACATAAGTATTCAGACCCTTTGCTATGAGACTCAAAATTGAACTCAGGTGCATCCTGTTTCCATTGATCATCCTTGAGATGTTTCTACAACTTGATTGGAGTTCACCTGTGGTAAATTCAATTGATTGGACATGATTTGGAAAGGCACACACCTGTCTATATAAGGTCCCACAGTTGTCAGAGCAAAAACCAAGCCATGAGGTCGAAGGAATTGTCCTTAGGGCTCAGAGACAGGATTGTGTCGAGGTACAGATCTGGGGAAGGGTACCAAAACATTTCTGCAGCATTGAAGGTCCCCAAGAACACAGTGGCCTCCATTATTCTTAAATGGAAGAAGTTTGGAACCATGAAGACTTTAGCCGCCAAACTGAAGGGCCTTTAGGGAGGTGACCAAGTTCCTCTGTGGAGATGGGAGAACCTTCCAGAAGGACAACCATCTCTGTAGCACTCCACCAATCAGGCCTTTGTGGTAGAGTGGCCAGACGGAAGACACTCCTCAGTAAAAGGCACATGACAGCCCACTTGGAGCATCTCTGGAGAGACCTGAAAATAGCTGTGCAGCGACGCTCCCCATCCAACCTGACAGCTTGAGAGGATCTGCAGAGAAGAATGGGAGAAACTCCCCAAATACAGGTGTTCCAATCTTGTAGCGTCATACCCAAGAAGACTCAATGCTGTAATCGCTGCCAAAGGTGCTTCAACAAAGTACTGAGTAAAGGGTCTGAATACTTATGTAAATGTGATATTTCAGTTTTTTATATTGAATTATTATTATTTATTTTTTTACTATTCTTTCTTTGTCATTATGGGGTATTGTGATGTCATTATGGGGTATTGTGATGTCATTATGGGGTATTGTGATGTCATTATGGGGTATTGTGATGTCATTATGGTGTATTGTGATGTCATTATGGGGTATTGTGATGTCATTATGGGGTATTGTGATGTCATTATGGGGTATTGTGATGTCATTATGGGGTATTGTGATGTCATTATGGGGTATTGTGATGTCATTATGGGGTATTGTGATGTCATTATGGGGTATTGTGATGTCATTATGGGGTATTGTGATGTCATTATGGGGTATTGTCTGTAGATTGATGAGGGAAAAAAACGATTTAATAGATCTTAGACTGAGGCTGTAACATAACAACATGAGGAAAAAGTCCAGGGGTCTGAATACTTTCCAAAGGCCCTGAATAGTACAGTATCACTAGGAAACGGGAAGACTGGTTGAAACGACGTAACAAAGATATTTCTCTGGTTGTAGTGAGGTCATATCCATCAGTTTGGACCGTTGGAAATGTCGGCCCACTTTGTCCCAACAGACACTTACTGGGCCAGAGCTGCAACAGGTAATGCAAGGCCTCGATGTGTCTCTTGAAGTCCACAGCACTGGCGATCTCCTCGCTGTGAGCAAAACTCCGTCCGCCCCTTCCACAGCTCCCCCCGCGCCCGCCCTGCCCGCCCTGTCCTGGTGCAGTGGGTCTCCAGGACTCCTGGGTGGGGGTCAGGAGCACCGGGCCGAAACACACAGCCAGGTTCTGACAGTTCATTCGGTTACAGTCACTGTAGGAGGCAACGAGGCTCAGATGGTCCAGGAGCAGAGAGAGGGTGGCCTGGGGAGAGGGGAGAGAGAAGAGGGTTAGACAGGGAGGACTGGAGAGAGGGGAGAGAGAAGAGGGTTAGACAGGGAGGACAGGGAGGACTGGAGGGAGGGACAGGGAGGACTGGAGAGAGGGGAGAGAGAAGAGGGTTAGACAGGGAGGACTGGAGAGAGAGGGGAGAGAGAAGAGGGTTGGAAAGGGAGGACTGGAGGAGGGACAGGGAGGACTGGAGAGAGGGGAGAGAGAAGAGGGTTAGACAGGGAGGACTGGAGAGAGGGGAGAGAGAAGAGGGTTGGAAAGGGAGGACTGGAAGAGGGACAGGGAGGACTGGAGAGAGGGGAGAGAGAAGAGGGTTAGACAGGGAGGATGGGAGAGAGGGGAGAGAGAAGAGGGTTAGACAGGGAGGACTGGAGAGAGAGAGAAGAGGGTTAGACAGGGAGGACTGGAGAGAGGGACAGGGAGGACTGGAGATAGGGGAGAGAGAAGAGGGTTAGATAGGGAAGACTGGAGAGAGGGGAGAGAAGAGGGTTAGACAGGGAGGACTGGAGAGAGAGAGAAGAGGGTTAGACAGGGAGAACTGGAGAGAGGGGAAAGAGAAGAGGGTTAGACAGGGAGGACTGGAGAAGGGACAGGGAGGACTGGAGAGAGGGGAGAGAGAAGAGGGTTGGAAAGGGAGGACGGGAAGAGGGACAGGGAGGACTGGAGAGAGGGGAGAGAGAAGAGGGTTAGACAGGGAGGATGGGAGAGAGGGGGAGAGAAGAGGGTTAGACAGGGAGGACTGGAGAGAGAGAGAAGAGGGTTAGACAGGGAGGACTGAGAGAGGGACAGGGAGGACTGGAGATAGGGGAGAGAGAAGAGGGTTAGATAGGGAAGACTGGAGAGAGGGGAGAGAAGAGGGTTAGACAGGGAGGACTGAGAAGAGGGGACAGGGAGAACTGGAGAGAGGGGAAAGAGAAGAGGGTTAGACAGGGAGGACTGGAGAAGGGACAGGGAGGACTGGAGAGAGGGGAGAGAGAAGAGGGTTAGACAGGGAGGACTGGGAGAGAGGGGAGAGAGAAGAAGGTTAGACAGGGAGGACTGAGAGAGGGGAGAGAGAAGAGGGTTAGATGGGGAGGACTAGAGAGAGGGGAGAGAGAAGAGGGTTAGACAGGGAGGACTGGAGAGAGGGGAGAGAGAAGAGGGTTAGACAGGGAGGACTGGAGGAGGGACAGGGAGGACTGGAGAGAGGGGAGAGAGAAGAGGGTTAGACAGGGAGGACTGGAGTAGGGACAGGGAGGACTGGAGAGAGGGGAGAGAGAAGAGGGTTAGACAGGGAGGACTGGAGAGAAAGAGAAGAGGGTTAGACAGGGAGGACTGGAGGAGGGACAGGGAGGACTGGAGAGAGGGGAGAGAGAAGAGGGTTAGACAGGGAGGACTGGAGGAGGGACAGGGAGGACTGGAGAGAGGGGAGAGAGAAGAGGGTTTGACAGGGAGGACTAGAGAGAGAGGGGAGATAGAAGAGGGTTAGACAGGGAGGACAGGAGGAGGGACAGGGAGGACTGGAGAGAGGGGAGAGAGAAGAGGGTTAGACAGGGAGGACTGGGGAGAGGGGAGAGAGAAGAGGGTTAGACAGGGAGGACTGGAGAGAGGGGAGAGAGAAGAGGGTTAGACAGGAGGACTGGAGAGGACTGGAGAGAGAGGGGAGAGAGAAGAGGGTTAGACAGGGAGGACTGGAGGAGGGACAGGGAGGACTGGAGAGAGGGGAGAGAGAAGAGGGTTAGACAGGGAGGACTGGAGGAGGGACAGGGAGGACTGGAGAGAGGGGAGAGAAGAGGGTTAGACAGGGAGGACTGGAGAGAGGGGAGAGGGAAGAGGGTTAAAGTGACTGTGGGACACCAACAGGTTCAGGAGAAGGTTGTCTGGAGGAGACAGAGGAGAGAGGTAGATAGAATAGGATGGTCTAGAGAGGAGACAGTAGAGTTACAGACAACCTAACCCTACCTAACCCTACCTAACCCACTGTGAACCCTACTTAACCCTACCGAACCCTACCGAACCCTACCTAACTCTACCTAACCCTACCGAACCCTACCTAACCCTACCTAACCCTACCGAACCCTACCTAACCCTACCTAACCCTACCGAACCCTACCTAACCCTACCTAACCCTACCTAACTCTACCTAACCCTACCGAACCCTACCTAACCCTATCTAACCCTACCTAACCCTATCTAACCCTACCGAACCCTATCTAACCCTACCTAACCCTACCTAACTCTATCTAACCCTACCTAACCCTACCTAACTCTACCTAACCCTACCAAACCCTGCCTAACCCACTGTGAACCCTACCTAACCCTACCTAACCCTACCTAACCCTACCGAACCCTACCTAACCCTATCTAACCCTACCTAACCCTACCTAACCTTATCTAACCCAATCTAACCCTGCCTAACCCACTGTGGACCCTACCTAACCCTACCTAACCCTACCGAACCCTACCTAACCCTATCTAACCCTACCTAACCCTACCTAACCTTATCTAACCCTATCTAACCCTACCTAACCCACTGTGAACCCTACCTAACCCTACCTAACCCTACCTAACCCTACCTAACCCTACCTAACCCTACCTAACCCTACCTAACCCTATCTAACCCTACCTAACCCTACCTAACCCTATCTAACCCTACCTAACCCTACCTAACCCTACCTAACCCTACCTAACCCTACCTAACCCTACCTAACCCTACCTAACCCTACCTAACCCTATCTAACCCTATCTAACCCTACCTAACCCTACCTAACCCTCTGAACCAAGGATTGATCACCACAAACCACAAAAGTGGAGACAAATTTGACTCCAATAACTACCGTGGGATATGCATCAACAGCAACTTTGGGAAAATCCTCTGCATTATCATTAACAGCAGACTCGTACATTTCCTCAGTGAAAACAATGTACAGAGCAAATGTCAAATATTCACCCTGCACAAATTACTGTACAACAGACCACGTATTCACCCTGCACAAATTACCATACGTCAGACCACGTATTCACCCTGCACAAATTACTGTACAACAGACCACGTATTCACCCTGCACAAATGACCATACGTCAGACCACGTATTCACCCTGCACAAATGACCATACGTCAGACCACGTATTCACCCTGCACAAATGACCATACGTCAGACCACGTATTCACCCTGCACAAATTACCGTACAACAGACCACGTATTCACCCTGCACAAATTACCATACGTCAGACCACGTATTCACCCTGCACAAATTACCGTACAACAGACCACGTTTTCACCCTGCACACCCTACCTTTTTATTTTTTATTTTTTTATTTCACCTTTATTTAACCAGGTAGGTTAGTTGAGAACAAGTTCTCATTTGCAACTGCGACCTGGCCAAGATAAAGCATAGCAGTGTAAACAGACAACACAGAGTTACACATGGAGTAAACAATTAACAAGTCAATAACACAGTAGAAAAAAAAGAGTCTATATACATTGTGTGCAAAAGGCATGAGGAGGTAGGCGAATGATTACAATTTTGCAGATTAATAACACTGGAGTGATAAATGATCAGATGGTCATGTACAGGTAGAGATATTGGTGTGCAAAAGAGCAGAAAAGTAAATAAATAAAAACAGTATGGGGATGAGGTAGGTAAAAATGGGTGGGCTATTTACCGATAGACTATGTACAGCTGCAGCGATCGGTTAACTGCTCAGACAGCAGATGTTTGAAGTTGGTGAGGGAGATAAAAGTCTCCAACTTCAGGGATTTTTGCAATTCGTTCCAGTCACAGGCAGCAGAGAACTGGAACGAAAGGCAGCCAAATGAGGTGTTGGCTTTAGGGATGATCAGTGAGATACACCTGCTGGAGCGCGTGCTACGGATGGGTGTTGCCATCGTGACCAGTGAACTGAGATAAGGCGGAGCTTTACCTAGCATGGACTTGTAGATGACCTGGAGCCAACGAATATGTAGCGAGGGCCAGCCGACTAGAGCATACAAGTCTCAGTGGTGGGTGGTATAAGGTGCTTTAGTGACAAAACGGATGGCACTGTGATAAACTGCATCCAGTTTGCTGAGTAGAGTGTTGGAAGCAATTTTGTAGATGACATCGCCGAAGTCGAGGATCGGTAGGATAGTCAGTTTTACTAGGGTAAGCTTGGCGGCGTGAGTGAAGGAGGCTTTGTTGCGGAATAGAAAGCAGATTCTTGATTTGATTTTCGATTGGAGATGTTTGATATGAGTCTGGAAGGAGAGTTTACAGTCTAGCCAGACACCTAGGTACTTATAGATGTCCACATATTCAAGGTCGGAACCATCCAGGGTGGTGATGCTGGTCAGGCGTGCGGGTGCAGGCAGCGAACGATTGAAAAGCATGCATTTGGTTTTACTAGCGTTTAAGAGCAGTTGGAGGCCACGGAAGGAGTGTTGTATGGCATTGAAGCTCGTTTGGAGGTTAGATAGCACAGTGTCCAAGGACGGGCCGGAAGTATATAGAATGGTGTCGTCTGCGTAGAGGTGGATCAGGGAATCGCCCGCAGCAAGAGCAACATCATTGATATATACAGAGAAAAGAGTCGGCCCGAGAATTGAACCCTGTGGCACCCCCATAGAGACTGCCAGAGGACCGGACAGCATGCCCTCCGATTTGACACACTGAACTCAGTCTGCAAAGTAATTGGTGAACCAGGCAAGGCAGTCATCCGAAAAACCGAGGCTAATGAGTCTGCCGATAAGAATATGGTGATTGACAGAGTCGAAAGCCTTGGCAAGGTCGATGAAGACGGCTGCACAGTACTGTCTTTTATCGATGGCGGTTATGATGTCGTTTAGTACCTTGAGCGTGGCTGAGGTGCACCCGTGACCGGCTCGGAAACCAGATTGCACAGCGGAGAAGGTACGGTGGGATTCGAGATGGTCAGTGACCTGTTTGTTGACTTGGCTTTCGAAGACCTTAGATAGGCAGGGCAGGATGGATATAGGTCTGTAACAGTTTGGGTCCAGGGTGTCTCCCCTTTGAAGAGGGGGATGACTGCGGCAGCTTTCAATCCTTGGGGATCTCAGACGATATGAAAGAGAGGTTGAACAGGCTGGTAATAGGGGTTGCGACAATGGCGGCGGATAGTTTCAGAAATAGAGGGGTCCAGATTGTCAAGCCCAGCTGATTTGTACGGGTCCAGGTTTTGCAGCTCTTTCAGAACATCTGCTATCTGGATTTGGGTAAAGGAGAACCTGGAGAGGCTTGGGCGAGTAGCTGGGGGGGCGGAGCTGTTGGCTGAGGTTGGAGTAGCCAGGCGGAAGGCATGGCCAGCTGTTGAGAAATGCTTGTTGAAGTTTTCGATAATCATGGATTTATCGGTGGTGACCGTGTTACCTAGCCTCAGTGCAGTGGGCAGCTGGGAGGAGGTGCTCTTGTTCTCCATGGACTTCACAGTGTCCCAGAACTTTTTGGAGTTGGAGCTACAGGATGCAAACTTCTGCCTGAAGAAGCTGGCCTTAGCTTTCCTGACTGACGGCTCCATAGCGGATACAGGCAATGAGGCAGTGATCGCTGAGATCCTGGTTGAAGACAGCAGAGGTGTATTTGGAGGGCCAGTTGGTCAGGATGACGTCTATGAGGGTGCCCTTGCTTACAGATTTAAGGTTGTACCTGGTGGGTTCCTTGATGATTTGTGTGAGATTGAGGGCATCTAGCTTAGATTGTAGGACTGCCGAGGTGTTAAGCATATCCCAGTTTAGGTCACCTAACAGAACAAACTCTGAAGCTAGATGGGGGGCGATCAATTCACAAATGGTGTCCAGGGCACAGCTGGGAGCTGAGGGGGGTCGGTAGCAGGCGGCAACAGTGAGAGACTTATTTCTGGAGAGAGTAATTTTCAAAATTAGTAGTTCGAACTGTTTGGGTATGGACCTGGAAAGTATGACATTACTTTGCAGGCTCTCTCTGCAATAAACTGCAACTCCTCCCCCTTTGGCAGTTCTATCTTGACGGAAAATGTTATAGTTGGGTATGGAAATCTCAGAATTTTTGGTGGCCTTCCTGAGCCAGGATACCTAACACACTGTGAACCAGAACAGACCACGTATTCACCCTGCACAAATTACCGTACAACAGACCATGTATTCACCCTGCACAAATTACCGTACAACAGACCACGCATTCACCCTGCACAAATTACCGTACAACAGACCACGCATTCACCCTGCACAAATTACCGTACAACAGACCATGTATTCACCCTGCACAAATTACCATACAACAGACCACGCATTCACCCTGCACAAATTACCGTACAACAGACCACGTATTCACCCTGCACAAATTACCGTACAACAGACCACGCATTCACCCTGCACAAATTACCGTACAACAGACCACGCATTCACCCTGCACAAATTACCGTACAACAGACCATGTATTCACCCTGCACAAATTACCATACGTCAGACCACGTATTCACCCTGCACACCCTACCTAACACACTGTGAACCAGAACAGACCACGTATTCACCCTGCACAAATTACCGTACAACAGACCACGCATTCACCCTGCACAAATTACCGTACAACAGACCATGTATTCACCCTGCACAAATTAAACTGATGGGTCTGCTATACAAACTGATGGGTCTGCTATACAAACTGATGGGTCTGCTATACAAACTGATGGGTCTGCTATACAAACTGATGGGTCTGCTATACAAACTGATGGGTCTGCTATACAAACTGATGGGTCTGCTATACAAACGGATGGATCTGCTATACAAACTGATGGGTCTGCTATACAAACTGATGGAAATTGGTGTTGGGGGAAAAACATACCTAACCCTATCTAACCCTCTATAACCCTACCTAACCCTCTATAACCCTACCTAACCCCATCTAACCCTACCTAACCCTCTATAACCCTACCTAACCCTACCTAACCCTCTATAACCCTACCTAACCCCATCTAACCCTACCTAACCCTACCTAACCCCATCTAACCCTACCTAACCCTATCTAACCCTACCTAACCCTACCTAACCCTATCTAACCCTCTATAACCCTACCTAACCCTACATAACCCTCTATAACCCTATCTAACCCTACCTAACCCCATCTAACCCTACCTAACCCTACCTAACCCTATCTAACCCTACCTAACCCAACCTAACCCTACCTAACCCTACCTAACCCTACCTAACCCTACCTAACCCTACCTAACCCTACCTAACCCTACCTAACCCTACCTAACCCTACCTAACCCCTAACCCCTACCTAACCCTACCTAACCCTACCTAACCCCATCTAACCCTACCTAACCCTACCTAACCCTCTATAACCCTACCTAACCCTACCTAACCCTATCTAACTCTACCTAACCCTACCTAAACCTATCTAACCCTATCTAACCTGACCTAACCATACCTAACCCTCTATAACCCTCTATAACCCTATCTAACCCTATCTAACCCTACCTAACCCTATCTAACCCTACCTAACCCTATCTAACCCTACCTAACCCTATCTAACCCTCTGTGAACCCTACCTAACACACTGTGAACCCTACCTAACACACTGTGAACCCTACCTAACCCTATCTAAACCTATCTAACCATACCAAACCCTACCTAACCCTATCTAACCCTATCTAACCATACCAAACCCTACCTAACCCTAGCTAACCCTATCTAACCCTACCTAACATCTTTCTGGTAAGAAGAGGGGCGGGGGCGTATGTCTTATGGCCAACGTGACATGGTGTGATGAAAGAAACATACAGGAACTCAAATCCTTCTGTTCACCTGATTTAGAATTCCTCACAATCAAATGTAGACCGCATTATCTACCAAGAGAATTCTCTTCGATTATAATCACAGCCGTATATATCCCCCCAAGCAGACACATCGATGGCTCTGAACGAACTTTATTTAACTCTCTGCAAACTGGAAACGATTTATCCGGAGGCTGCATTCATTGTAGCTGGGGATTTTAACAAGGCTAATCTGAAAACAAGACTCCCTAAATTCTATCAGCATATCGATTGCGCAACCAGGGGTGGAAAGACCCTGGATCATTGTTACTCTAACTTCCGCGACGCATATAAGGCCCTGCCCCGCCCCCTTTCGGAAAAGCTGACCACGACTCCATTTTGTTGATCCCTGCCTACAGACAGAAACTAAAACAAGAAGCTCCCACGCTGAGGTCTGTCCAACGCTGGTCCGACCAAGCTGACTCCACACTCCAAGACTGCTTCCATCACGTGGACTGGGAGATGTTTCGTATTGCCCAGACAACAACATTGACGAATACGCTGATACGGTGTGCGAGTTCATTAGAACGTGCGTTGAAGATGTCGTTCCCATAGCAACGATTAAAACATTCCCTAACCAGAAACCGTGGATTGATGGCAGCATTCGTGTGAAACTGAAAGCGCGAACCACTGCTTTTAATCAGGGCAAGGTGTCTGGTAACATGGCTGAATACAAACAGTGCAGCTATTCCCTCCGCAAGGCTATCAAACAAGCTAAGTGCCAGTACAGAGACAAAGTAGAATCTCAATTCAACGGCTCAGACACAAGAGGTATGTGGCAGGGTCTACAGTCAATCACGGACTACAGGAAGAAACCCAGCCCAGTCACGGACCAGGATGTCTTGCTCCCAGGCAGACTAAATAACTTTTTGCCCGCTTTGAGGACAATACAGTGCCACTGACACGGCCTGCAACGGAAACATGCGGTCTCTCCTTCACTGCAGCCGAAGTGAGTAAGACATTTAAACGTGTTAACCCTCGCAAGGCTGCAGGCCCAGACGGCATCCCCAGCCGCGCCCTCAGAGCATGCGCAGACCAGCTGGCCGGTGTGTTTACGGACATATTCAATCAATCCCTATACCAGTCTGCTGTTCCCACATGCTTCAAGAGGGCCACCATTGTTCCTGTTCCCAAGAAAGCTAAGGTAACTGAGCTAAACGACTACCGCCCCGTAGCACTCACATCCGTCATCATGAAGTGCTTTGAGAGACTAGTCAAGGACCATATCACCTCCACCCTACCTGACACCCTTGACCCACTCCAATTTGCTTACCGCCCAAATAGGTCCACAGACGATGCAATCTCAACCACACTGCACACTGCCCTAACCCATCTGGACAAGAGGAATACCTATGTGAGAATGCTGTTCATCGACTACAGCTCGGCATTCAACACCATAGTACCCTCCAAGCTCGTCATCAAGCTCGAGACCCTGGGTCTCGACCCCGCCCTGTGCAACTGGGTACTGGACTTCCTGACGGGCCGCCCCCAGGTGGTGAGGGTAGGCAACAACATCTCCTCCCCGCTGATCCTCAACACTGGGGCCCCACAAGGGTGCGTTCTGAGCCCTCTCCTGTACTCCCTGTTCACCCACGACTGCGTGGCCATGCACGCCTCCAACTCAATCATCAAGTTTGCGGACGACACAACAGTGGTAGGCTTGATTACCAACAACGACGAGACGGCCTACAGGGAGGAGGTGAGGGCCCTCGGAGTGTGGTGTCAGGAAAATAACCTCACACTCAACGTCAACAAAACTAAGGAGATGATTGTGGACTTCAGGAAACAGCAGAGGGAACACCCCCCATCACATCGATGGAACAGTAGTGGAGAGGGTAGCAAGTTTTAAGTTCCTCGGCATACACATCACAGACAAACTGAATTGGTCCACTCACACAGACAGCATCGTGAGGAAGGCGCAGCAGCGCCTCTTCAACCTCAGGAGGCTGAAGAAATTCGGCTTGTCACCAAAAGCACTCACAAACTTCTACAGATGCACAATCGAGAGCATCCTGGCGGGCTGTATCACCGCCTGGTATGGCAACTGCACCGCCCTCAACCGTAAGGCTCTCCAGAGGGTAGTGAGGTCTGCACAACGCATCACCGGGGGCAAACTACCTGCCCTCCAGGACACCTACACCACCCGATGCTACAGGAAGGCCATAAAGATCATCAAGGACATCAACCACCCGAGCCACTGCCTGTTCACCCCGCTGCCATCCAGAAGGCGAGGTCAGTACAGGTGCATCAAAGCTGGGACCGAGAGACTGAAAAACAGCTTCTATCTCAAGGCCATCAGACTGTTAAACAGCCACCACTAACATTGAGTGGCTACTGCCAACACACTGTCAATGACACTGACTCTACTCCAGCCACTTTAATCATGGGAATCGATGGGAAATGATGTAAATGTATCACTAGCCACTTTAAACAATGCTACCTTATATAATGTTACTTACCCTACATTGTTCATCTCATATGCATACGTTGATACTGTACTCTATATCATCGACTGCATCCTTATGTAATACATGTATCACTAGCCACTTTAACTATGCCACTTGGTTTACATACTCATCTCATATGTATATACTGTACTCGATATCATCTACTGTATCTTGCCTATGCTGCTCTGTACCATCACTCATTCATATATCCTTATGTACATATTCTTTATCCCCTTACACTGTGTATGACAGTAGTTTTTTTGGAATTGTTAGTTAGATTACTTGCTCGTTATTACTGCATTGTCGGAACTAGAAGCACAAGCATTTCGCTACACTCGCATTAACATCTGCTAACCTGTATGTGACAAATAAAATTTGATTTGATTTGATTTGGATTTGATTTGATAACCCACTGTGAACCCTATCTAACCCTACCTAACCATACCAAACCCTACCTAACCCACTGTGAACCCTATCTAACCCCACCTAACCCTATCTAACCCTACCTAACCATAACAAACCCTACCTAACCCTATCTAACCCTACCTAACCCTATCTAACCCTACCTAACCCTCTCTCTGGTTCAGGCAGAGAGATGCAGAAAGAGAGACAGAGAGAGATACAGACAGAGAGGCCCAGAGACAGACAGAGACAGACAGAGAGAGACTTCTACCCACCCTCTCTGGTTCAGGCAGACATTGCAGTAGGGCCACAGAGAGAGACAGACAGAGAGAGACTTCTACCCACCCTCTCTGGTTCAGGCAGACATTGCAGTAGGGCCACGGAGAGAGACAGACAGAGAGAGACTTCTACCCACCCTCTCTGGTTCAGGCAGAGAGAGACAGACAGAGAGAGACATCTACCCACCCTCTCTGGTTCAGGCACAGAGAGACAGAGAGACAGACAGAGAGAGACTTCTACCCACCCTCTCTGGTTCAGGCAGACATTGCAGTAGGGCCACGGTGCTCTGAGAGCGCTGTTCGTCTCCCTCGCTCCTGCCAGGAGAGGAGGTTCCAGGGGAGGAGCGAGAAGGAGGAGGTCTCAGAGACATGGCCTCCAAAACTACCTCGTACAAGGTCCTGGTGATAAGGGAGGACGGCAGCTCACGTAGGTAGTCCTTCAGAATGCCTGAACATAAACATCAGAAGGAAGGAATGAAAACAAAAGGTTTAACTACGTCCAAACCCCAAACCCTCCTACTGCTTCCTTTTACTAGGATCAGTTTCATTTGGTCAAATATATTGGTAAGGCTTCAGGATACAGACTGGTGTAGGGGACAGGGGACTGACCTGTGATGACGTTGATGCTGATAGAGACTGGTGTAGGGGGACAGGGGACTGACCTGTGATGACGTTGATGCTGATAGAGACTGGTGTAGGGGGACAGGGGACTGACCTGTGATGACGTTGATGCTGATAGAGACTGGTGTAGGGGGACAGGGGACTGACCTGTGATGACGTTGATGCTGATAGAGACTGGTGTAGGGGACAGGGGACTGACCTGTGATGACGTTGATGTCAGGATAGAGACTGGGGATAGGGGACTGACCTGTGATGACGTTGATGCTGATAGACACTGATGTAGGGGGATAGGGGACTGACCTGTGATGGCGTTGATGCTGATAGAGACTGGTGTAGGGGGACAGGGGACTGACCTGTGATGACGTTGATGTCAGGATAGAGACTGGGGATAGGGGACTGACCTGTGATGACGTTGATGCTGATAGAGACTGGTGTAGGGGGGGATGGGGGACTGACCTGTGATGACGTTGATGTCAGGATAGAGACTGGTGTAGGGGGATAGGGGACTGACCTGTGATGACGTTGAGGTCAGGATAGAGACTGGTGTAGGGGGATAGGTGACTGACCTGTGATGACGTTGATGCTGATAGAGACTGGTGTAGGGGACAGGGGACTGACCTGTGATGACGTTGATGCTGATAGAGACTGGTGTAGGGGATAGGGGACTGACCTGTGATGACGTTGATGTCAGGATAGAGACTGGTGTAGGGGGATAGGGGACTGACCTGTGATGACGTTGATGCTGGATAGAGACTGGTGTAGGGGGATAGGGGACTGACCTGTGATGACGTTGATGTCAGGATAGAGACTGGTGTAGGGGGGGATTGGGGACTGACCTGTGATGACGTTGATGTCAGGATAGAGACTGGTGTAGGGGATTGGGGACTGACCTGTGATGACGTTGATGTCAGGATAGAGACTGGTGTAGGGGATAGGGGACTGACCTGTGATGACGTTGATGTCAGGATAGAGACTGGTGTAGGGGGATAGGGACTGACCTGTGATGACGTTGATGCTGATAGAGACTGGTGTAGGGGGACAGGGGACTGACCTGTGATGATGTTGATGTCAGGATAGAGACTGGTGTAGGGGGACAGGGGACTGACCTGTGATGACGTTGATGCTGATAGAGACTGGTGTAGGGGGACAGGGGACTGACCTGTGATGACGTTGATGCTGATAGAGACTGGTGTAGGGGACAGGGGACTGACCTGTGATGACGTTGATGCTGATAGAGACTGGTGTAGGGGGACAGGGGACTGACCTGTGATGACGTTGATGCTGATAGAGACTGGTGTAGGGGACAGGGACTGACCTGTGATGACGTTGATGTCAGGATAGAGACGGTGTAGGGGATAGGGGACTGACCTGTGATGACGTTGATGCTGATAGAGACTGGTGTAGGGGGACAGGGGACTGACCTGTGATGACGTTGATGCTGATAGAGACTGGTGTAGGGGACAGGGGACTGACCTGTGATGACGTTGATGCTGATAGAGACTGGTGTATGGGGACAGGGGACTGACCTGTGATGACGTTGATGCTGATAGAGACTGGTGATACGTTGATGCTGATAGAGACTGGTGTAGGGGATAGGGACTGACCTGTGATGACGTTGATGCTGATAGAGACTGGTGTAGGGGATAGGGGACTGACCTGTGATGACGTTGATGCTGATAGAGACTGGTGTAGGGGGACAGGGGACTGACCTGTGATGACGTTGATGCTGATAGAGACTGGTGTAGGGGACAGGGGACTGACCTGTGATGACGTTGATGCTGATAGAGACTGGTTTAGGGGGATAGGGACTGACCTGTGATGACGTTGATGCTGATAGAGACTGGTGTAGGAGGACAGGGGACTGACCTGTGATGACGTTGATGCTGATAGAGACTGGTTTAGGGGGACAGGGGACTGACCTGTGATGACGTTGATGCTGATAGAGACTGGTGTAGGGGGATAGGGGACTGACCTGTGATGACGTTGATGCTGATAGAGACTGGTGTAGGGGGACAGGGGACTGACCTGTGATGACGTTGATGCTGATAGAGACTGGTGTAGGGGGATAGGGGACTGACCTGTGATGACGTTGATGCTGATAGAGACTGGTGTAGGGGGACAGGGGACTGACCTGTGATGACGTTGATGCTGATAGAGACTGGTTTAGGGGAACAGGGGACTGACCTGTGATGACGTTGATGCTGATAGAGACTGGTGTAGGGGGACAGGGGACTGACCTGTGATGACGTTGATGCTGATAGAGACTGGTGTAGGGGACAGGGGACTGACCTGTGATGACGTTGATGCTGATAGAGACTGGTGTAGGGGATAGGGGACTGACCTGTGATGACGTTGATGCTGATCAGGATAGAGACGTTGGTGTAGGGGGACAGGGGACTGACCTGTGATGACGTTGATGCTGATAGAGACTGGTGTAGGGGGACAGGGGACTGACCTGTGATGACGTTGATGCTGATAGAGACTGGTTTAGGGGATAGGGGACTGACCTGTGATGACGTTGATGCTGATAGAGACTGGTGTAGGAGGACAGGGGACTGACCTGTGATGACGTTGATGCTGATAGAGACTGGTTTAGGGGGATAGGGGACTGACCTGTGATGACGTTGATGTCAGGATAGAGACTGGTGTAGGGGGATAGGGACTGACCTGTGATGACGTTGAGGTCAGGATAGAGACTGGTGTAGGGGGATAGGTGACTGACCTGTGATGACGTTGATGCTGATAGAGACTGGTGTAGGAGGACAGGGGACTGACCTGTGATGACGTTGATGCTGATAGAGACTGGTGTAGGGGGATAGGGGACTGACCTGTGATGACGTTGATGCTGATAGAGACTGGTGTAGGGGACAGGGGACTGACCTGTGATGACGTTGATGCTGATAGAGACTGGTGTAGGAGGACAGGGGACTGAC
Organism: Oncorhynchus tshawytscha; assembly: GCF_018296145.1. NCBI lineage: Eukaryota > Metazoa > Chordata > Actinopteri > Salmoniformes > Salmonidae > Oncorhynchus > Oncorhynchus tshawytscha. The sequence continues at coordinate 182,361 of NW_024609536.1, forward strand.
CTGTGATGACGTTGATGCTGATAGAGACTGGTGTAGGAGGATAGGGGACTGACCTGTGATGACGTTGATGCTGATAGAGACTGGTGTAGGAGGACAGGGGACTGACCTGTGATGACGTTGATGCTGATAGAGACTGGTTTAGGGGACAGGGGACTGACCTGTGATGACGTTGATACTGATAGAGACTGGTGTAGGGGATAGGGGACTGACCTGTGATGACGTTGATGCTGATAGAGACTGGTGTAGGAGGACAGGGGACTGACCTGTGATGACGTTGATGCTGATAGAGACTGGTGTAGGGGGATAGGGGACTGACCTGTGATGACGTTGATGCTGATAGAGACTGGTGTAGGAGGACAGGGGACTGACCTGTGATGACGTTGATGCTGATAGAGACTGGTTTAGGGGGATAGGGGACTGACCTGTGATGACGTTGATGTCAGGATAGAGACTGGTGTAGGGGATAGGGGACTGACCTGTGATGACGTTGATGCTGATAGAGACTGGTGTAGGGGACAGGGGACTGACCTGTGATGACGTTGATGCTGATAGAGACTGGTGTAGGAGGACAGGGGACTGACCTGTGATGACGTTGATGCTGATAGAGACTGGTGTAGGGGGATAGGGGACTGACCTGTGATGACGTTGATGCAGATAGAGACTGGGTGAGGAGGACAGGGGACTGACCTGTGATGACGTTGATGCTGATAGAGACTGGTTTAGGGGAACAGGGGACTGACCTGTGATGACGTTGATGCTGATAGAGACTGGTGTAGGGGGACAGGGGACTGACCTGTGATGACGTTGATGCTGATAGAGACTGGTGTAGGGGGACAGGGGACTGACCTGTGATGACGTTGATGCTGATAGAGACTGGTGTAGGGGGATAGGGGACTGACCTGTGATGACGTTGAGGTCAGGATAGAGACTGGTGTAGGGGACAGGGGACTGACCTGTGATGACGTTGATGCTGATAGAGACTGGTGTAGGGGACAGGGGACTGACCTGTGATGACGTTGATGCTGATAGAGACTGGTTTAGGGGATAGGGGACTGACCTGTGATGACGTTGATGCTGATAGAGACTGGTGTAGGAGGACAGGGGACTGACCTGTGATGACGTTGATGCTGATAGAGACTGGTTTAGAGGGGACAGGGGACTGACCTGTGATGACGTTGATGCTGATAGAGACTGGTGTAGGGGATAGGGGACTGACCTGTGATGACGTTGATGCTGATAGAGACTGGTGTAGGGGGACAGGGGACTGACCTGTGATGACGTTGATGCTGATAGAGACTGGTGTAGGGGATAGGGGACTGACCTGTGATGACGTTGATGCTGATAGAGACTGGTGTAGGGGACAGGGGACTGACCTGTGATGACGTTGATGCTGATAGAGACTGGTTTAGGGGACAGGGGACTGACCTGTGATGACGTTGATGCTGATAGAGACTGGTGTAGGGGACAGGGGACTGACCTGTGATGACGTTGATGCTGATAGAGACTGGTGTAGGGGACAGGGGACTGACCTGTGATGACGTTGATGCTGATAGAGACTGGTGTAGGGGGATAGGGGACTGACCTGTGATGACGTTGATGTCAGGATAGAGACCGGTGTAGGGGGACAGGGGACTGACCTGTGATGACGTTGATGCTGATAGAGACTGGTGTAGGGGACAGGGGACTGACCTGTGATGACGTTGATGCTGATAGAGACTGGTTTAGGGGATAGGGGACTGACCTGTGATGACGTTGATGCTGATAGAGACTGGTGTAGGGGACAGGGGACTGACCTGTGATGACGTTGATGCTGATAGAGACTGGTTTAGGGGATAGGGGACTGACCTGTGATGACGTTGATGTCTGATAGAGACTGGTGTAGGGGGATAGGGGACTGACCTGTGATGACGTTGATGTCAGGATAGAGACTGGTGTAGGGGATAGGTGACTGACCTGTGATGACGTTGATGCTGATAGAGACTGGTGTAGGAGGACAGGGACTGACCTGTGATGACGTTGATGCTGATAGAGACTGGTGTGATAGAGACTGGGGATAGGGGGGACTGACCTGTGATGACGTTGATGCTGATAGAGACTGGTGTAGGAGGACAGGGGACTGACCTGTGATGACGTTGATGCTGATAGAGACTGGTGTAGGAGGACAGGGGACTGACCTGTGATGACGTTGATGCTGATAGAGACTGGTGTAGGAGGATAGGGGACTGACCTGTGATGACGTTGATGCTGATAGAGACTGGTGTAGGAGGACAGGGGACTGACCTGTGATGACGTTGATGCTGATAGAGACTGGTTTAGGGGACAGGGGACTGACCTGTGATGACGTTGATACTGATAGAGACTGGTGTAGGGGATAGGGGACTGACCTGTGATGACGTTGATGCTGATAGAGACTGGTGTAGGAGGACAGGGGACTGACCTGTGATGACGTTGATGCTGATAGAGACTGGTGTAGGGGATAGGGGACTGACCTGTGATGACGTTGATGCTGATAGAGACTGGTGTAGGAGGACAGGGGACTGACCTGTGATGACGTTGATGCTGATAGAGACTGGTTTAGGGGGATAGGGGACTGACCTGTGATGACGTTGATGTCAGGATAGAGACTGGTGTAGGGGATAGGGGACTGACCTGTGATGACGTTGATGCTGATAGAGACTGGTGTAGGGGGACAGGGGACTGACCTGTGATGACGTTGATGCTGATAGAGACTGGTGTAGGAGGACAGGGGACTGACCTGTGATGACGTTGATGCTGATAGAGACTGGTGTAGGGGATAGGGACTGACCTGTGATGACGTTGATGCTGATAGAGACTGGTGTAGGAGGACAGGGGACTGACCTGTGATGACGTTGATGCTGATAGAGACTGGTTTAGGGGACAGGGGACTGACCTGTGATGACGTTGATGCTGATAGAGACTGGTGTAGGGGACAGGGGACTGACCTGTGATGACGTTGATGCTGATAGAGACTGGTGTAGGGGACAGGGACTGACCTGTGATGACGTTGATGCTGATAGAGACTGGTGTAGGGGATAGGGGACTGACCTGTGATGACGTTGAGGTCAGATAGAGACTGGTGTAGGGGGACAGGGGACTGACCTGTGATGACGTTGATGCTGATAGAGACTGGTGTAGGGGACAGGGGACTGACCTGTGATGACGTTGATGCTGATAGAGACTGGTTTAGGGGGATAGGGGACTGACCTGTGATGACGTTGATGCTGATAGAGACTGGTGTAGGAGGACAGGGGACTGACCTGTGATGACGTTGATGCTGATAGAGACTGGTTTAGGGGGATAGGGGACTGACCTGTGATGACGTTGATGTCAGGATAGAGACTGGTGTAGGGGATAGGGGACTGACCTGTGATGACGTTGAGGTCAGGATAGAGACTGGTGTAGGGGATAGGTGACTGACCTGTGATGACGTTGATGCTGATAGAGACTGGTGTAGGAGGACAGGGACTGACCTGTGATGACGTTGATGCTGATAGAGACTGGTGTAGGGGGATAGGGGACTGACCTGTGATGACGTTGATGCTGATAGAGACTGGTGTAGGAGGACAGGGGACTGACCTGTGATGACGTTGATGCTGATAGAGACTGGTGTAGGAGGACAGGGACTGACCTGTGATGACGTTGATGCTGATAGAGACTGGTGTAGGAGGATAGGGACTGACCTGTGATGACGTTGATGCTGATAGAGACTGGTGTAGGAGGACAGGGGACTGACCTGTGATGACGTTGATGCTGATAGAGACTGGTTTAGGGGACAGGGGACTGACCTGTGATGACGTTGATACTGATAGAGACTGGTGTAGGGGGATAGGGGACTGACCTGTGATGACGTTGATGCTGATAGAGACTGGTGTAGGAGGACAGGGGACTGACCTGTGATGACGTTGATGCTGATAGAGACTGGTGTAGGGGGATAGGGGACTGACCTGTGATGACGTTGATGCTGATAGAGACTGGTGTAGGAGGACAGGGGACTGACCTGTGATGACGTTGATGCTGATAGAGACTGGTTTAGGGGATAGGGGACTGACCTGTGATGACGTTGAGGTCAGGATAGAGACCGGTGTAGGGGATAGGGGACTGACCTGTGATGACGTTGATGCTGATAGAGACTGGTGTAGGGGACAGGGGACTGCCCTGTGATGACGTTGATGCTGATAGAGACTGGTGTAGGGGGATAGGGGACTGACCTGTGATGACGTTGATGTCAGGATAAACCTCTTCATTCAGGCTGACAGCAGCACTGTCCCTCTCAAACGCGTCTCTCAGTTCCTTCTTCACTGCAGCTGAACCACACAGACGGTACAGACCCACCACCTACAGACAGACAGACAGACCAGAGTATTACCTACAGACAGACAGACAGGCAGACAGACAGACAGACAGACCAGAGTATTACCTACAGACAGACAGACAGACAGACAGACAGACAGACAGACAGACAGACAGACAGACAGACAGACCAGAGTATTACCTACAGACAGACAGACAGACAGACAGACAGACAGACAGACAGACAGACAGACAGACCAGAGTATTACCGACAGACAGACAGACAGACAGACAGACAGACAGACAGACAGACAGACAGACAGACAGACAGACAGGTCCTCTACCTACAGACATGAGACAACCAAAACCATTCAGACACATCAACATTTACATGTTCCAGCTGGTTTATTTGACCGCTATAGAGTACATATCAGTGTAAATTAGAGGTGAGGTTGTAGTCCTGTGTGTGAAACAGTGTAAATGATGAGGGGGTTGTTGTCCTGTGAATGAAACAGTGTAAATGAGGTGGGGGGGGTTGTTGTCCTGTGAATGAAACAGTGTAAATGAGGTGGGGGTTGTTGTCCTGTCTATGAAACAGTGTAAATGAGGTGGGGGTTGTTGTCCTGTGAATGAAACAGTGTAAATGAGGTGGGGGGTTGTTGTCCTGTCTATGAAACAGTGTAAATGAGGTGGGGGGTTGTTGTCCTGTCTATGAAACAGTGTAAATGAGGTGGGGGGTTGTTGTCCTGTGAAGAAACAGTGTAAATGAGGTGGGGGGTTGTTGTCCTGTCTATAAAACAGTGTAAATGAGGTGGGGGGTTGTTGTCCT
>NW_024609536.1:190000-202500 GCF_018296145.1 Oncorhynchus tshawytscha
CAGAGACAGACAGACAGACAGACAGACAGACAGACAGACAGACAGACAGACAGGCAGGCAGAGCAGACAGGCAGGCAAACAGACAGACAGAGACAGACAGACAGGCAGACAGACAGACAGACAGACAGACAGACAGACAGACAGACAGACAGACACAGAAAGAGACAGGCAGGCAGGCAGACAGACAGACAGACAGACAGACAGACAGAGAAAGAGACAGACAGGCAGGCAGACAGACAGACTTTATTAAAAATCACCTGGATGGCACAGAACACCTCCTTACTGGCGTCCTGTTTAGGGGCCCTCAGCAGTTTCTCCACCCCAACGAGATGCACCGTGAGCAGGCCGGAGACGCGCTGGGCGCACCGTGGCTGGTCCGACAAGTTGTAGACTCTGAACGAGCTCAGGTCAGAGGTCATGGTCACTCCCTCCTGGCTGGAGTGGTGGGTGGAGCGGGGTGGTGGAAGAGGGGGTTGTGGGCCGAGGAGGGTCCCCTGGTCCACCCTGTTTGGGCAGCAGCTCAGGTGAATCTCCGTCGCTCAGGTAGCCCCCCTTACTGGCGGCAGAGGAGCGTCCCCTGGAGGAGCGTCGTTGTGGTCTCGCCGGGGCCGAAGTGTCCAGGTGGTACCTGCTGATCACCTCGTTGGACTGCTCCTTACGGACGTCTGGGGGTGATGTCCCCTCTCCACCCCCGTCCCCTCCTCCTCGGCCCGTCCCCTCCTTCCCGTGGCGATGGGAGCGAGAGGAGCGCAGGCTGAGTTTACGGCGGAGTTCGGGGAGCTTCTTCATCTTCATGGAAAGGGATTTCCGGACCATTCCTGGGGATTTGATCCTGTCCATCATGCTGCTGGCCACGCCCCCTTTCTTCTGGGCACCGGGGCTGTCTGAGGGGACTGACACACCTCCTCCGGAGCTGGAAACACCCCTTCTCCACCTGCAACCCCGAAAGACTGCAGTTCCTCACTCTGGATCTGTTGAATTACATCTGAGATGGATGGAGAGAGGAGAGATGATGGAGAGAGGAGGGGAATGGAGATGATGGAGAGAGGAGAGATGATGGAGCGAGGAGAGGATAGAGATGGAGAGAGGAGAGATGGAGAGAGGAGAGAGGATGAGAGGAGGGGATGGAGAGAGGATGAGAGAGGAGGGGAATGGAGAGAGGAGAGGGATGGAGAGAGAGGGATGGAGAGAGGAGGAGATGGAGAGGGAGGGATGGAGAGAGGAGGGGAATGGAGAGAGGAGAGGGATGGAGAGAGAGGGATGAGAGAGGGGAGAGAGGAGAGAGATGGAGAGAGGAGGGATGGAGGAGAGAGGAGGAGGGGAATGGAGAGGGATGGAGGGGAATGGAGAGAGGAGAGAGGATGAGAGAGGAGGGGAATGGAGAGATGGGAGAGGGATGGAGAGAGGAGGGGATGGAGAGGAGGGGAATGGAGAGAGGAGAGAGGAGAGAGGAGGATGGAGAGAGAGGGAGATGGAGAGAGGAGAGGGATGGAGAGAGAGGAGGGGAATGGAGAGAGGAGAGGATGGAGAGAGGAGGGGAATGGAGAGAGGAGAGGGATGGAGAGAGGAGGGGAATGGAGAGAGGAGAGGGATGGAGAGAGGAGGGGAATGGAGAGAGGAGAGGGATGGAGAGAGGAGGAGAATGGAGAGAGAGAGGAGAGGAAATGGAGAGGGAGGAGAGGGATGGAGAGAGGAGAGATGATGGAGAGAGGAGGGGAATGGAGAGAGGAGAGGGATGGAGAGAGGAGGAGAATGGAGAGAGGAGAGGGATGGAGAGAAGAGGGGAATAGAGAGAGGAGGGGAATGGAGAGAGGAGAGGGATGGAGAGAGGAGGGGAATGGAGAGAGGAGAGGGATAGAGAGAGGAGAGAGGAGAGAGATGTCATATAGCAACAGTAGTTATCTGTAGGTGACTACACTAGCTTCATGTGGCTACAGTAGTTATCTGTAGGTGACTACACTAGCTTCATGTGGCTACAGTAGTTATCTGTAGGTGACTACACTACCTTCATGTGGCTACAGTAGTTATCTGTAGGTGACTACACTACCTTCATGTAGCTACAGTAGCTTGTTCTACAGTATGTACTTACCTGGGCTGTCTCCGTCTCTGTCTCTCCTACTGCAGGCTGAGCTGTCTAATGTGATGGCTTTGGTTTGATGGGCGCTGTCTGGGCTGGAGCCACCTGAAGGGCACTGGTTCTGGGTGGCATGACGCTCTAAACGGGAGGCCCCTCCACCTCCACCGGTGCCAGGGCTCACCACCATCCCTGCCCGTCGCTGGCTCCTCATCTGGGGATCCTCGACGTCTCTGACAGCCCCTCTGTCTCCCTCCTCCTCCAGGGGTTCTCACTATCTAACCTAACACCCCCTCCCCTCCTCCTCCTCCTCCTCCTCCTCCACCTCCTCCTTCTCCTCCACCTCCTCCACCTCCTCCTCCTCCACCTCCTCCTCCTCCTCCACCTCCTCCTCTTAAACGTCCTAAACCTCCGATGCCACGCAACACGTCCTCCTCCTCTGGAATAGGGTTGTACCAAATGTTGTTGTCCCCTTCTGTGCGTTGCCTCAGCTCAGCGAAGCAGTTGGGGGGGAGGCCTAGACGCGAGTAGGACTCGTCGGCAGCCTGGCTCTTTCCTGTGGACAGTACCCAGGCTCGGCTGCTCCTGTCCAGGGTCTGGAGATAGGCCCCTGACCCCGAGGACTTCACCATACAGGAGGAGACACAGATCTCAGCGTAACCTCCTATAGGGTTGGTGAACTCTGGGACTGCGGTGTGGACAGGGGGAGGAGGCTCACAGAAGGAGGTGCTACATTGTCCCTGATGCTCCCAGTCTAAATCATCACACCTCCTCCTGTCCAGCCCGGCCTCCACTAACGTCTTCTGGCTCCAGGCCTGTTTGGCGGTTGAGACCTGGGCCTTTCCTGAGCTGCTATCCGAGTCACAAGCCCCGTAGAGCAGGCTGTGAGAGCCCTCTGTGCCTGGTGTGGAGGCCAGTTTGGCCCACTGCTGTTTCTTGGCCACTGTTATCTGGGTGCGTGGGGTGGTGGTGCTGTCCTCCGGTGGAAGGGTCGGGGGTTCAGCCTCCTCTGTCGTTACCGTTGACAACGATGAGGATGAAGCGCTTTGGATGACATCACTCTTCCGCTGGATGTCTGGAGGGAAACAACGCAACTATTATGGTCTGTATTATGGTCATTATCCAGTCCAATAAAGACTGTATTATGGTCATTATCCAGTCCAATAAAGACTGTATTATGGTCATTATCCAGTCCAATAAAGACTGTATTATGGTCATTATCCAGTCCAATAAAGACTGTATTATGGTCATTATCCAGTCCAATAAAGACTGTATTATGGTCATTATCCAGTCCAATAAAGACTGTATTATGGTCATTATCCAGTCCAATAAAGACTGTATTATGGTCATTATCCAGTCCAATAAAGACTGTATTATGGTCATTATCCAGTCCAATAAAGACTGTATTAGGGTCATTATCCAGTCCAATAAAGACCGTTCCTAATGACACGATGGGCAACGAGAGACGTTCCTAATGAAACGATGGGCAACGAGAGCGTTCCTAATGACACGATGGGCAACGAGAGACGTTCCTAATGAAACGATGGGCAACGAGAGACGTTCCTAATGAAACGATGGGCAACGAGAGCGTTCCTAATGAAACGATAGGCAACGAGAGACGTTCCTAATGAAACGATGGGCAACCAGAGCGTTCCTAATGAAACGATGGGCAACCAGAGACGTTCCTAATGAAACGATGGGCAACGAGAGACGTTCCTAATGAAACGATGGGCAACGAGAGACGTTCCTAATGAAACGATGGGCAACCAGAGACGTTCCTAATGAAACGATGGGCAACCAGAGAGGCGTTCCTAATGAAACGATGGGCAACGAGAGACGTTCCTAATGAAACGATGGGCAACGAGAGACGTTCCTAATGAAACGATGGGCAACCAGAGACGTTCCTAATGAAACGATGGGCAACGAGAGACGTTCCTAATGAAACGATGGGCAACGAGAGACGTTCCTAATGAAACGATGGGCAACGAGAGACGTTCCTAATGAAACGATGGGCAACCAGAGACGTTCCTAATGAAACGATGGGCAACGAGAGACGTTCCTAATGAAACGATAGGCAACGAGAGACGTTCCTAATGAAACGATGGGCAACCAGAGACGTTCCTAATGAAACGATGGGCAACGAGAGACGTTCCTAATGAAACGATGGGCAACCAGAGACGTTCCTAATGAAACGATGGGCAACGAGAGACGTTCCTAATGAAACGATGGGCAACCAGAGACGTTCCTAATGAAACGATGGGCAACGAGAGACGTTCCTAATGAAACGATGGGCAACCAGAGACGTTCCTAATGAAACGATGGGCAACGAGAGACGTTCCTAATGAAACGATGGGCAACGAGAGACGTTCCTAATGAAACGATGGGCAACGAGAGACTTTGCTGTCACAGAAGGACAGTAAGCATTTCCTTTACCACTGTTGATTTGTGTGACTGACTTGGTCCCAAGAACAACATTTTTTTTCAAATGTGTTTCTGTCTACAATGAGTCATGAGGAAAAAGAGAAAAGTTGGAAAACGAAAGAGCATAAACAGCTTGAGAGCGAAGGAGAGGGGTAAGGGGTTAGCTATTTAGTGGTTTGTTAAGTCTCTCTCTCTCCATAACTCAGTCCCATCTCTCTCTCTCTCTCCTTTGCTCTCTCTCTCTCCATACCTCAGTCCCATCTCTCTCTCTCCATACCTCAGTCCCATTTCTCTCTCTCCATACCTCAGTCCCATCTCTCTCTCTCTCTCTCTCTCTCTCTCTCTCCATACCTCAGATCCACCTCTCTCCCTCTCTCTCCATACCTCAGATCCATCTCTCTCTCTCTCTCTCCATACCTCAGTCCTCTCTCTCTCTCTCCATACCTCAGTCCCATCTCTCTCTCTCTCCATACCTCAGATCCATCTCTCTCCCTCTCTCCATACCTCAGATCCATCCTCTCTCTCCATACCTCAGATCCATCTCTCTCTCTCTCTCCATACCTCAGTCCCATCTCTCTCTCTCTCTCTCCATACCTCAGTCCCATCTCTCTCTCTCCATACCTCAGATCCATCTCTCTCTCTCTCTCCATACCTCAGATCCCTCTCTCTCTCTCCATACCTCAGTCCCATCTCTCTCTCTCTCTCCATACCTCAGTCCCATCTCTCTCTCTCTCTCCAAACCTCAGATCCATCTCTCTCTCTCTCTCTCCATACCTCAGTCCATCTCTCTCTCTCTCTCCATACCTCAGATCCATCTCTCTCCCTCTCTCTCCATACCTCAGATCCATCTCTCTCCCTCTCTCTCCATACCTCAGATCCATCTCTCTCTCTCTCTCCATACCTCAGTCCCATCTCTCTCTCTCTCTCCATACCTCAGTCCCATCTCTCTCTCTCTCTCCATACCTCAGATCCATCTCTCTCTCTCTCTCCACCTCAGTCCCATCTCTCTCTCTCTCTCCATACCTCAGTCCCATCTCTCTCTCTCTCTCCAAACCTCAGATCCATCTCTCTCTCTCTCTCTCCATACCTCAGTCCCTGCTCTCTCTCTCTCTCTCCATACCTCAGATCCATCTCTCTCCCTCTCTCTCCATACCTCAGATCCATCTCTCTCCCTCTCTCTCCATACCTCAGATCCATCTCTCTCTCTCTCTCTCCATACCTCAGTCCCATCTCTCTCTCTCTCTCCATACCTGTCCCATCTCTCTCTCTCCTCCATACCTCAGATCCATCTCTCTCTCTCTCTCTCTCCATACCTCTCCCTCCTCCCCTCTCTCTGTCCCATCTCTCTCTCTCTCTCCAAACCTCAGATCCATCTTTCCTGACATCCTGGATTCCTCTCTCCCTGTTCCTTTCTCTTCCCTCTCCTTCCTCTCCCCCCTCCTCTGCTCTCTCTCTCTCTCCTCTTTTTCCTGTGGCTGTCTTCCCTCTCCTTCCTCCCCCCCTCCTCTGCTCTCTCTCTCTCTCCTCCTCTTTTTCCTGTGGCTGTCTTCCCTCTCCTTTCTCTCCTCCCCTCCCCTCCTCTGCTCCTCTCTCTCTCTCTTTTTCCGGTGTCCTCCCTCTCCCTCCTCCCCTCCCCTCCTCTGCTCCCTCTCTCTCTCCTCTTTTTCCTGTGTCCTCCCTCTCCCTCCTCCCCTCCCCTCCTCTGCTCCCTCTCTCTCTCTCCTCTTTTTCCGGTGTCCTCCCTCTCTAGTTTGTGTGTGTGAGCCTGGTGACGTCCAATAACATGGCAGGAATCATGAATAACCCCACTGTGTCTGTCTATAGTCTAATCCGTTATATACAGTGCCTTCGGAAACTATCCAGACCTTTCTCCACATTTTGTCAGGGTTACAGCCTTATTCTTAAAAAAAAAAATATATATATATATTTTGCCCTCATCAATCTACACACACATTTCCATAAGTATTCAGACCCTTTACTCAGTACTTTGTTGAAGCACCTTTAGCAGCGATTACAGCCGCGAGCCTCCTTCGGTAGGACAGCCGCGAGCCTCCTTCGGTAGGACAGCCGCGAGCCTCCTTCGGTAGGACAGTCTCGAGCCTCCTTCGGTAGGACAGTCTCGAGCCTCCTTCGGTAGGGCAGTCTCGAGCCTCCTTCGGTAGGACAGCCGCGAGCCTCCTTCGGTAGGACAGTCTCGAGCCTCCTTCGGTAGGGCAGTCTCGAGCCTCCTTCGGTAGGACAGCCGCGAGCCTCCTTCGGTAGGACAGTCTCGAGCCTCCTTCGGTAGGACAGTCTCGAGCCTCCTAGGACAGCCGAGCCTCCTTCGGTAGGACAGTCTGGAGCTTCCTTCGGTAGGGCAGTCTCGAGCCTCCTTTGGTAGGACAGCCGCGAGCCTCCTTCGGTAGGACAGTCTCGAGCCTCCTTCGGTAGGACAGCCGCGCGAGCCTCCTTCGGTAAGACGTTTCTTCTCTCCGTTCTTCTCTGCAGATAAAGGCTGGTGGAGCGGCTGCAGAGATGGTTGTCCTTCTGGAAGGTTCTCCCATCTCCACAGAGGAACTCTAGAGCTCTGTCAGAGTGACTATCGGGTTCTTGGTCACCTCCCTGACAATGGCCCTTTTCCCCTGAATGCTCACTTTTCCTGAGGAGTGGCTTCTGTCTGGCCACTCTACCATAAAGGCCTGATTGGTGGAGTGCTGCAGAGATGGTTGTCCTTCTGGAAGGTTCTCCCATCTCCACAGTGGAACTCTAGAGCTCTGTCAGAGTGACAATCGGGTTCTTGGTCACTGACCTTCTCTTCCCGGATTGGTCAGTTTGGCTGGGCGGTCAGCTCCAGGGTCTTGGTGGTTCCAAACTTCTTCATTTAATAAAAATGATGGAGGCCACTGTGTTCTTGGGGACCTTCAATGCTGCAGAAATGTTTTGGTACCCTTCCCCAGATCTGTGTCTCGACAAAATCCTGTCTCGGAGCTCCACGGACCATTCCTTCCACCTCATGGCTCATTATGGGGTATTGTGTATAGATTGCTGAGCATTTTTTAAATGTTATAATAATGCTGCTGTGTGCTGAAGGATCCAGGCTATGCTGCATGTGCAGGAGCAAGATAGTGACCGTGCTGCTGTGTGGCTATGCTGCTGTGTGGCTATGCTGCTGTGTGGCTATGCTGCTGTGTGGCTACGCTGCTGTGTGGCTATGCTGCTGTGTGGCTATGCTGCTGTGGCTACGCTGCTGTGTGGCTATGCTGCTGTGTGCTGTGTGGGCTATGCTGCTATGTGGCTATGCTGCTGTGTGGCTACGCTGCTGTGTGGCTATGCTGCTGTGTGGCTATGCTGCTGTGTGGCTACGCTGCTGTGTGGCTATGCTGCTGTGTGCTGTGTGGGCTATGCTGCTATGTGGCTATGCTGCTGTGTGGCTATGCTGCTGTGTGGCTACCCTGCTGTGTGGCTCACTATGTGGCTATGCTGCTGTGTGGCTACGCTGCTGTAGGCTATGCTGCTGTGTGGCTACGCTGCTGTGTGGCTATGCTGCTGTGTGCTGTGTGGCTACGCTGCTGTGTGTGGCTATGCTGCTGTGTAGACTACTATGCTCCCAACTGTGTGGCTATGCTGCTGCTGTGGCTATGCTGCTGTGTGTGTGGCTATGCTGCTATGTGGCTGCTGCTGTGTGGCTGCTGCTGTGTGGCCCTCCCAACCCTCACTGTACTGTGGCTATGCTGCTGTGTGGCTATGCTACTGTGTGGCTATGCTGCTACGCTGTGGCTCCCAACCCTCACTACGCTGCTGTGTCACACCTACAGGTGTGTTAGTACTAGTGAGGGTTGGGAGGGATCTGACTGTAGACTACCCTCCCAACCCTCACTAGTACTATCACACCTACAGTAGACTACCCTCCCAACCCTCACTAGTACTATCACACCTACTGTAGACTACCCTCCCAACCCTCACTAGTACTATCACACCTACAGTAGACTACCCTCCCAACCCTCACTAATACTATCACACCTACAGTAGACTACCCTCCCAACCCTCACTAATACTATCACACCTACTGTAGACTACCCTCCCAACCCTCACTAGTACTATCACACCTACTGTAGACTACCCTCCCAACCCTCACTAGTACTATCACACCTACTGTAGACTACACTCCCAACCCTCACTAGTACTATCACACCTACAGTAGACTACCCTCCCAACTCTCACTAGTACTATCACACCTACAGTAGACTACCCTCCCAACCCTCACTAATACTATCACACCTACTGTAGACTACCCTCCCAACCCTCACTAGTACTATCACACCTACTGTAGACTACCCTCCCAACCCTCACTAGTACTATCACACCTACAGTAGACTACCCTCCCAACCCTCACTAGTACTATCACACCTACAGTAGACTACCCTCCCAACCATCACTAATACTATCACACCTACAGTAGACTACCCTCCCAACCCTCACTAGTACTATCACACCTACTGTAGACTACCCTCCCAACCCTCACTAGTACTATCACACCTACTGTAGACTACCCTCCCAACCCTCACTAGTACTATCACACCTACTGTAGACTACCCTCCCAACCCTCACTAGTACTATCACACCTACAGTAGACTACCCTCCCAACCCTCACTAGTACTATCACACCTACAGTAGACTACCCTCCCAACCCTCACTAGTACTATCACACCTACAGTAGACTACCCTCCCAACCCTCACTAGTACTATCACACCTACAGTAGACTACCCTCCCAACCCTCACTAGTACTATCACACCTACAGTAGACTACCCTCCCAACCCTCACTAGTACTATCACACCTACTGTAGACTACCCTCCCAACCCTCACTAGTACTATCACACCACCAGTAGACTACCCTCCCAACCCTCACTAGTACTATCACACCACCAGTAGACTACCCTCCCAACCCTCACTAGTACTATCACACCTACTGTAGACTACCCTCCCAACCCTCACTAGTACCATCACACCTACTGTAGACTACCCTCCCAACCCTCACTAGTACTATCACACCTACAGTAGACTACCCTCCCAACCCTCACTAGTACTATCACACCTACTGTAGACTACCCTCCCAACCCTCACTAATACTATCACACCTACTGTAGACTACCCTCCCAACCCTCACTAGTACTATCACACCTACAGTAGACTACCCTCCCAACCCTCACTAGTACTATCACACCTACTGTAGACTACCCTCCCAACCCTCACTAGTACTATCACACCTACTGTAGACTACCCTCCCAACCCTCACTAGTACTATCACACCTACTGTAGACTACCCTCCCAACCCTCACTAGTACTATCACACCTACAGTAGACTACCCTCCCAACCCTCACTAGTACTATCACACCTACAGTAGACTACCCTCCCAACCCTCACTAGTACTATCACACCTACTGTAGACTACCCTCCCAACCCTCACTAGTACTATCACACCTACAGTAGACTACCCTCCCAACCCTCACTAGTACTATCACACCTACTGTAGACTACCCTTCCAACCCTCACTAGTACTATCACACCACCAGTAGACTACCCTCCCAACCCTCACTAGTACTATCACACCACCAGTAGACTACCCTCCCAACCCTCACTAGTACTATCACACCTTCTGTAGACTACCCTCCCAACCCTCACTAGTACTATCACACCTACTGTAGACTACCCTCCCAACCCTCACTAGTACTATCACACCTACAGTAGACTACCCTCCCAACCCTCACTAGTACTATCACACCTACTGTAGACTACCCAGCAGGGGAACAAGATACTGAACGGGTCAAAAACAAAGTAAGACTAGTAATGACATCACAATACCCCATAATGACATCACAATACCCCATAATGACATCACAATACCCCATAATGACATCACAATACCCCATAATGACATCACAATACCCCATAATGACATCACAATACCCCATAATGACAAAGCGAAAACAGAAATAGCTTATTTACATAACTATTCAGACCCTTTGCGATGAGACTCAAAATTGAGCTCAGGTGCATCCTGTTTCCATTGATCATCCTTGAGATGTTTCTACAACTTGATTGGAGTCCACCTGTGGTAAATTCAATTGATTGGACATGATTAGGGAAAGGAACACACCTGTCTATATAAGGTCCCACAGTTGACAGTGAATGTCAGAGCAAAAACCAAGACATGAGGTTGAAGGAATTGTCTGTAGAGTTCCGAGACAGGATTGTGTCGAGACAAGAACACAAGGTCCCCAAGAACACAGTGGCCTCAAGAACACAGAAGTTTGAAATCACCAAGACATATCCTAGAGCTGGCCGCCCGGCCAAACTGAGCAGGGACTTGGTCAGGGAGGTGACAAAGAACCCGATTGTCACTCTGATAGAGCTCCAGAGTTCCTCTGTGGAGATGGGAGAACCTTCCAGAAGGACAACCATCTCTGCAGCACTCCACCAATCAGGCCTTTATGGTAGGGTGGCCAGACGGAAGCCACTCCTCAGTAAAAGGCACATGACAGCCTGCTTGGAGTTTGCTAAAAGACCCACCCTGATACTGAACAGTAGGCACCTAAAGACTCTCAGACCATGAGAAACAAGATTCTCTGGTCTGATGAAACCAAGATTGAACTCTTTGGCCTGAATGCCAAGCGTCACGTCTGGAGGAAACCTGGCACCATCCCTACGGTGAAGCATGGTGGTGGCAGCATCATGCTGTGGGGATGTTTTTCAGCGGCAGGGACTGGGAGACTAGCCAGGATTGAGGGAAAGATGAACGGAGCGAAGTCATTATGGGGTATTATGTGTAGATTGATGAGGGGAATTAAAAATATGAACAGTAGACCCACCCTGATACTGAACAGTAGACCCACCCTGATACTGAACAGTAGACCCACCCCTGAACAGTAGACCCACCTGATACTGAACAGTAGACCCACCCTGAACAGTAGACCCACCCTGATACTGAACAGTAGACCCACCCTGATACTGAACACAGTGGACCCACCCTGATACTGAACAGTAGACCCACCCTGAACAGTAGACCCACCCTGATACTGAACAGTAGACCCACCCTGATACTGAACAGTAGACCCACTCTGATACTGAACAGTAGACCCACCCTGAACAGTAGACCCACCCTGATACTGAACAGTAGGCCCACCCTGATACTGAACAGTAGACCCACCCTGATACTGAACAGTAGACCCACCCTGAACAGTAGACCCACCTGATACTGAACAGTAGACCCACCCTGAACAGTAGACCCACCCTGATACTGAACAGTAGACCCACCCCTGAACAGTAGACCCACCCTGATACTGAACAGTAGACCCACCCTGATACTGAACAGTAGACCCACCCTGATACTGAACAGTAGACCCACCCTGAACAGTAGACCCACCCTGATACTGAACAGTAGACCCACCCTGAACAGTAGACCCACCCTGATACTGAACAGTAGGCCCACCCTGATACTGAACAGTGGACCCACCCTGATACTGAACAGTAGACCCACACTGAACAGTAGACCCACCCTGATACTGAACAGTAGACCCACCTGAACAGTAGACCCACCCTGATACTGAACAGTAGACCCACCCTGATACTGAACAGTAGACCCACCCTGATACTGAACAGTAGACCCACCCTGATGATACTGAACAGTAGACCCACCCTGAACAGTAGACCCACCCTGATACTGAACAGTAGACCCACCCCTGATACTGAACAGTAGACCCACCCTGATACTGAACAGTAGACCCACCCTGATACTGAACAGTGGACCCACCCTGATACTGAACAGTAGACCCACCCTGAACAGCAGACCCACCCTGAACAGTAGACCCACCCTGTTACTGAACAGTAGACCCACCCTGATACTGAACAGTGGACCCACCCTGAACAGCAGACCCACCCTGAACAGTAGACCCACCCTGATACTGAACAGTAGACCCACCCTGATACTGAACAGTGGACCCACCCTGATACTGAACAGTAGACCCA
>NW_024609536.1:210000-211737 GCF_018296145.1 Oncorhynchus tshawytscha
GAGAGAGAGACAGAGTGAGGGAGAGGAGAGAGAGAGAGAGGGAGAGGAGGACAGAGTGAGGAGAGGAGAGAGAGAGTGAGGGAGAGGAGAAAGAGACAGAGTGAGGGAGAGGAGAGAGAGAGTGAGGGAGAGGAGGGAGAGGAGGGAGAGGAGAGAGTGAGTGAGGGAGAGGAGAGAGAGAGTGAGGGAGAGGAGAGAGAGAGTGAGGAGAGGGAGAGGAGGAGAGAGAGACAGAGTGATGGAGAGGAGAGAGAGAGTGAGGGAGAGGAGAAAGAGAGAGAGTGAGGGGAGAGAGAGAGTGACAGAGAGAGGAGAGTGAGGGAGAGGAGAGACAGAGGACGGAGAGGAGAGAGAGTGAGGGAGAGGAGGAGAGGTCACTGTGTCTACACATTGAAAACTGTTAAATTACACGTCTGCATGCAGAACACAGTAATCGTTGAAATAGTTTCATTGTCTGGTCCATGCAGGGCTGATGATGTAGATTGCGTAGTAAGTGACTCCTCTTTTTAACACACACACACACACACACACACTCTTGCATAGCTTCACGTCTAAGTGGCATGGTGTTTATACACACACTCAATTGCGTAACAATCCAGCCAGCAGCAACTTTTCCTATTTTAGACATAACAAGCAAGAAGCCATTCCATAGAGGGCAGAGAGATGAGGGAGGGGGCAGAGAGAGGAGAGAGAGGGGGCAGAGAGAGAGGAGAGAGGGGGCAGAGATGAGAGAGAGATGAGAGAGGGGCCAGAGAGAGGAGAGAGGGGCAGAGAGAGGAGAGAGGGGGAGGAGAGGGGGGGCCAGAGAGAGGAGAGAGGGGGCAGAGAGAGGGAGGGGGGCAGAGAGAGAGGAGAGAGAGGGCAGAGAGAGGAGAGGGGGCCAGAGAGAGATGAGAGAGGGGCCAGAGAGAGGAGAGAGGGGCCAGAGAGAGGAGAGAGGGGCCAGAGAGAGGAGAGAGGGGCCAGAGAGAGGAGAGAGGGGCCAGAGCGAGAGGAGGGAGGGGCCAGAGAGAGGAGAGAGGGGCAGAGCGAGAGGAGGGAGGGGCCAGAGAGAGGAGAGGGGGCAGAGAGAGGAGAGGGGGCAGAGATAGGAGAGGGGGGGCAGAGATAGGAGAGAGGGGCAGAGAGAGGGGGGGGCAGAGAGAGGGGAGAGGGGGCAGAGAGAGGAGAGAGGGGCTAGAGCAAGAGGAGGGAGGGGAGGGGCCAGAGAGAGAGGAGGAGGGGGTAAAGGAGGAGGGAGGGGCCAAAGCGAGAGGAGGGAGAGGCTAGAGCGAGAGGAGGGATGGGCCAGAGAGAGAGGAGGGAGGGGGTAAAGAGAGGAGGGAAGGGCCAGAGCGAGAGGAGGGAGGGTTAACTACTCATGGTGTGATTGTGATAACGCACAGAAACTCAAGTCCTTTTGTTCACACAACCTAGAATACCTCACAATCAAATGCCGACCGTATTATCTCCAAGATAATTCTCTCCGGTTATAGTCACAGCCGTGTATATTCCAACTCAAGCCGATACCACGACGGCCCACAAGGAGCTACACTGGACATTATGCAAACTGGAAACCACATATCCTGAGGCCGCAGTTATTGTAGCTGCGGATTTTACCAAATCAAATTTGAGGAAAAAGCTACCAAAGTTCTATCAACACATTGACTTTAGTACTTCCTCTGGTAAAACACTGCTCCTCTCCCTTTCGAAATGCCTACAAGGCCCTCCCCCGCCCTCCTTTTGGCAAATCAGATC